>NC_044996.1:48430965-48585693 GCF_008728515.1 Papio anubis | reverse complement strand
TGCCTCAGCCTCCTGAGTAGCTGGGACTACAGGTGCCCGCCACCACACCTGGCTAATTTTTTCTATTTTTTAGTAGAGATGGGTATTCACCGTGTTGGCCAGGATGGTCTTGATCTCCTGACCTCGTGATCCACCCGCCTCGGCCTCCCAAAGTGCTGGGATTACAGGCGTGAGCCACTGCGCCTGGCCCAGATTTGATGTTTAAATGATTGCTGACAATTCCTGTTTGGGAAAACTCATGCACAGATAGCTATTACCCTGTAAGAAGAGATTTGTGAGCGTATTCTGAAATGTTCATCATGTGCCATAGCTCAAGAAACGTATGGTACACAGCCCCAATAAAAATGAGATGCAGAAATTAAAATGGGGGGATGCTTCTGGTTTTTGTTTGTTAACTAAAACTATGTAGGTCTAAACTTCATGTTTTTGTAGGTGAGTTACTGATACAGTGGTTAGCCATGCCAGTGTCTTGGGGACAAGCCTTATGGATCCCAGTATTGCAGAAAAACCAGACTCAGTGCAGTTGTTACATTTCACAGGACACACTTTGACCTGTGATGTAGCCAGGTTTTTAGTTACAAGCTCCATCATAACAGGGCTCTGTTGTGTTTTGTACAGTTCAATAAATCAATTTGAACAGATACATCTCTTGTTGGAAAGAACTTAGGTACTTTTTTTAAATGAGGAAGCAAGCAGGAAGGATTTGAATACAAATTGAAGTTTATTATTATGTGTCTTAGAGATTATGTGATTGCAAAAAACAGGAATCTTCACAAGTAAGGCCTAGTAAAGGAGAATGCATTTTAGGGTAAAGGGAGTCTCATGGAACCCCATCTCATAGGGAATTGGAAATTGTCAGGCAGCTAGCTCATCTTTCCACCTCTTGCTCTCTGTAGCAACACAATCTGTCATCTCTGCTTCTTTCTGCACAGGGGCTCAATCCTGCATTCTACAAAATGGCTTCCTCTGCCTGGCTCTTAATTTCAACTTCCCCACACCTCCAGCTCAGCTGTAGCTTTAGGTTGTTGCACCTATTCTGGCCCCAAATGTTTTTGACCTAATGCTTTCAGTACCCAATAACTTCTGACCTATTTAGTCTTTGTTTCTCTTTGTTCAAATTTTCAAGAGAATTGGATTGGCTTTTGCCAGTCAACAATTGATTCACTCCCAGCATGTGTGTCCACTCAGGCAGTGTTTGGGGGAAAAAAAGTGTTAACAAAAAATGTACAGCTGTGAGCAATGTAGTTTAAACTAAAAAGTTAGTTGGATACTGTGAAAAGACTAATGTATCAAATACAGCCATTATTGTCATGGTAATGATGATAACAATGACTGTAGTAATTAAATTACCATAGTAATTTAGTAAAGTAATTAAAACAGCTACATTTATGGAGCTCTTTATAAGCTTATTATATAGACTTATTTAATCTTCACAAGAACCCTAAGGAGTAGGTATTATTACTGTCCCAGTTTTTACTGATGGGAAGATTTAGGCACAAAGAAGTGACTTGTCCAAGATCACATGGCCATTAAGTGGTTGAGCAAGCCTCAAACCCAGACAGTCTGACACAAGAATTATGATGCTCTACTGATGATTCTGACACTGTTACAATGAATTTGTGAAAGGTGGGACTGCAAGATAGCTTCTTTGTGAAGAAAAAGGAAAATTTGTTTAAACCAGCAAAACCTATATGATACATACTCTCTCTATATATATATATTTAATCCCTCCAATATCCTTTACACAAGGAGAAAGGGATTAGGATCTCAAGAAATATTTGTGTCTCTATGTGGGTGGAAAGAGAAGAATTACTCTCTCATCTGAGTTATTCTAGTACTTTTAGATAAATGAAATAACCTTTAAATATTCGTGATCAGAGCATTACCCATTTGTCTCTTTGCCTTCATATTTATTTGAATTCAAATTAAATCTGCCTTTTAGCAAAGATCAAGAATAAGATCTGGCACTTTGGAGTGGAAGCCAAAGCTGGTATGTATGTGATGTTACTGCCCTCTTCCCAAGCCACCATTTTATTGCTCTTCTGGGAATCCAGTTAAATTACAGCTGCTGATATATTGTGGACTGAGAATCTAAATTCAGGCTTTGACCAAGTCAAGGGCTGGTTTCTTTGGGCAATATTTCACTTCCTGTTTTATCTGTGCTGTCACCTAAATTTAGCACTTAGACTATGCTCCCCGATGTCTGCAGAAGTTTTAATTTATTTTCCAGTGATGCATACCATGTCTATGCAGAATTGTGTGTGACAGATTTGCAGTAAAATCCCAGAGCTCTCCAACTCCTTTTTAAATGAATTAGATCAGTAGCTCTCACAGATTTGACTTTGGAATGGGTTGTAAGGTGATGCGTTTCCTGAAAAACTGATTGAGTTCTCTTTGGTGTTTTTTTTTTTTTTTTTTTCTCTGCTGTGCATTTTACCATTTGGTGGACTAATCAGTTTCTTAAAAGCAAAAGATGGATGCTGTCTTCTAAACCATGGGAGGTGTCAAATGCCTGCTGCATTAAGACCCTTTCCCCTAATTGCAGGAATGATAGCTATGGGCAGAACTGTAATAGTGTTCTAAATTGAGAAATCTTGAATAAGACATAAATCTAAATTCCACACCTTTCTTTTTTAATGTGGGCTTCAACAAGCGTCAGCTGTAATTGGTAGAACAGCCTGATCTATTAATCCATAGATAAAAATGGTTCAATTAAAGAGAAATATAAATATTGAAGGTAACATAAAACCAAATGAAGCACATCACAGAATTTATGTGCAAATAAATTAACTGAATAAAAATTCTCCAGTACATACAAGGTCCATATGCTGTCTTGGTAATGCTATAATTAAGTCAGAGAGTCATGTCATACTGGCCTTTTCCATCTGCTCTGTGATCTGTTAAGGGACCCATTCAAACAGAATGACAGCTGACCTCAAAATGATACACTCTACTACTGCCCATTTTAACAGGGCTGTTGGTTATGCACATTTTGTCTTCATTTATACTGGGCTACGAGTGTTTTTCCATTAAATCAAGTAAATTGGAGCATGTGGTTTTCTATTAAATAGGTTTATTTAAACCACTATTATATTTTCGGAATGAACTTTTTATTTTTCAGAAGCAATTGATTGTACTGGAGAAAATTTTGTTTTGTTCTAAATTCAAGTGGTGTTAGAAAGAGATAGTGATTAAGAATAGCAAAATAAAGGCACTCTTCTCTTATTCCTTCTAATTTTTGGTATTTGATCAAAGCAAAGTGGTTAATTCTTGGAGCCTCAGGATGTTGTGTATGTAATTGACACAAAAGATGTGTAAAAGAGGAGCCAATATTTATAATACTAATTGATTTCATTTATTTTACTTCCCTTGTGTATGCCTCACTGTCATTCTTGCCATTATCTTAATGTTCTTGTTTCCAATAACACTCAGAAAAGTCATTTTAAAGGCAGGGGATCTGGAGCACAGATGTGTCAGGTGTAAAGGCTCTCATCCACAGAGATATTCAAATTGGCTAAAGGAAACCCCACTGAATAGTGCAGCTGAAGATCCAGCATTTGTCCATCTGTTTGTGCCAGGTTACCTTGTGACAGTCTATTTAATTTCTGGTCCCTGGAGTGTCTCTATTTCAACAGTACATGCATATTTCTTTTATTAGAACTGCAGAAGGGGAAAATTGGTAACTCTTAGAACCAGGATGACCTTTAGAAGATTACATTTTTGTTTTGTTTTGAACAAATAACACAAGTTCTACAAGAGGGTTTGCTCTAGTCAAACACTCGACTTCTTAGAGGGAATTTTAAATGTCTCCTATTTGGCCTTGGAGGAAAAAAAGAAAAAAGAAATAAATTATACTTGCAATATAACAGAGAGTGCTTAGAAAATGGGTTTAAAATACATTACAATTTAAAAACTTTTTAAAGTAAAACCAGAGACAGGCAGTGTCCATGGAGTGACCAAGACGAACCCACATAAGAGGCTGGAGAATAACAAAAGATGATCGTCAGGCAGATGCCCATTGCTCTCTGAGGAAGCATGACCTTGGCATGTTGGTTTCTGAACCTAATTTGCCAATATGGAAAAGTCACATAATACATGATATCTTATTTATGAATAAAAATCCAGATGGAATTTCTTAGTAAAATGTATTTAGGTAAATCTACAAGGGACAAGAGCCATATTCATTTACTTACGCAGTCTAGAAATATTTGCTGAGCATCTAATATATCCGTGGCATTATTTTAGCTTCAAATGATGTGTTAGTGAACAAAATGAAGTCTGTGCTCTCATAAAGCTAACATTACAGTGCAGGGGTTGTGGGAAGGCAGATAGTAAACAAACCTGTTATCTGTTCTGTACAGGGCCGAGGACCCATTAATTAGCCTTGCATCTGGATGTTGGTTCAAAGATAAATATTTCTGAGGTTTTCCTGAAATTGTAAACTGTATACCCAAGAGCATCCTGATGAGCTAAAATGAAATTGATCATATATACTCATTTCAATGAAATAATGTTTGAAAAATTTCCTTTCATTTTGCCCAAGTCCATGTAGTACTTTATTGTAGTGTGGTGAAAAAGATATAGGATTAGATTCTGCCAAGAAACTTTTACCTGAGGTACTTATATCCCAGTGGAGAGAAACAATGCTGCCTAATTAAAAGATAAAGATAGAAAAAAGGGGCAGAGCCAAAGAAGGAAAGATAGGGGGAGTAAGGGTGGAGGTAGGGTTAGGAAAACTATATTCCTGCAATATTCCTTAAATATATAAGAATTTATTTCATATTAGGGCAATATCCTAGTAGCTTAGTTTAGTTGGTGAGAGCCCCATGTTAGGATGGCATCATAGTTAAAGATTCAGTCCTTATTTGAACCAGTTAGCTCAAATCTATCCCATCCCTTTACCCCAATCAGTCATGATACGAATATCAGCCACAAATCACAAGCAGGTATACATTTTCCACACTACTGGAAAAAAAGAATGAATCAAACACATCTTCTTTCTGTATGATCAGTGAGGCATGAGAATAATTGGTAGATTGATGATCCGAGATGTAGTTGGTAAATTAGAACCATGAATTCTGCCAGACCTTTGGAACAAAGCATATTAAATAGGATTTTTTTGTGTGTGTGCCAGTGGCAGTGGTAACATGGGAGAGGATTATTTAAAATTGTGTTTAAATATTCAAAGCTGTATGTGCTGGGTATGTAAGTGAACTAGTATTTCTCTTCCCTTAAGTAACCTTGAGATAGGACTACATTTATCAACGTTCTCTTTTTGTCTCCCTCTGCAGTCTTCCTTCAAAACCTACAGGCTTTTAAACAAAGGCTCTAAATGACTCTTATCAATATATCTGTTCCTGGGCCTCTCCCAAAATGACTTAGTGATAAGTTGCCTCAAACCTGGCTTGGTTCAGTGCTATAATCCATTATGGTTCCTTTTGGAGGTAGCAAATTCTCATCAACTTCACTCTTATTAATCACCTATCTAAATGTAGCATTATCAGAACAATTTCAGAGTTTTTTTAAGGCAGGACCTTGACTTCCTGTCATTTGTAAATTAGCTTATAACAGCCCTGGCACTCTGCTAAAGTGCTTAACTAGTCATTATTCCTCCTTGTACTACATAGCCTTTATGCTGCCAATAGCCCGTCTCGCCTTTCCGATGTCCCATCATGTTACCTTTAAAACAGTAATTTTACTTTTTTATCTTTGCGGTGGGGTCGGGGTAGAGTAGGTCAGGCTATTTTTGAGAATCTAGAGAAAACAGAAATCTCTACACAAGAGAAAATATATGTGAACATATGGTTTTGTGTACATTTTCAAGGGATTTGTAAACTTGTGAAGCCCATCCATAGACCTCAGATTACAAAGTCATGGTGTCAAGATTATATGATTCACAAACATATTTAATTGAAGTAAACCCCATCTATGCCTACTTATAGACTCATAAATATTATGACATTTTCATTTTTATTTTATTTTTCCATCTAAACTTCCTTGCCTCTCTCCTCCACTCAGGGTCAGATTTGCATTGTAGTCTGCCAGCTTTTTTAGTCTTCTTTGGCTCCCTCCTCATTACAGGAATTTCCCTTAATGACATTCTTGCATTTCAATCCTTTCTTGGCATTTGTTTCTCAGAGGTCCTAGACTAACACATTCTTCTACTATTTCTATAAAAATATACTATCATATTATAATATTTTTAGAACTATTAAGAGAAGGTGTCTATTTCTGTTTTTTCCATTTCTTTGAATTTCACTTAACATTTTTTTTCACCTGCTTTGAAAAACTTGATTGTTCATTAAGTTAGCCACAGTGACAAGTGTATACAATTTGAATAAAATGTTTCTGGTATGTTTTTATGATTCCCAAATGCATTTTCTTTCCCCTTTCTTTCCTTCCTTTCTTTTCTTTCTTTCCTTCCTTGCTGCTTTTCCTTTCAATTTTATTTAAAGATTTTTTAAATGTACCTTACACCTTACACAACCATACATTTATCTAAGGATAGTCTGAAATTCTTGGTTCCAATGACATTTCATTTGTGTATGGTACTTTCTCTTTAAGCTGCTTGTTGTTGATTTCCAGCCACTTAAAAAAGAAAATACTGTTTCTTAAGTTCCAATATGTTTCTGTGTTAAAGATACAATGGTTAATGTTATCATTTCCATGAGTGAAAGGGGTTGTCTGTTGTATTTTCTACTGTATCCATTCCCAGAACTTAGCACAGTGCCTGGCAGACAAAAGGTGCTCAATAAATGTGTGTTGAAAATACAATGAGGCATTAGAGCTTGTACCTTGAAAAAAGCTTAATGTTTTAAAAAGTCATTTAATTATCCTAATCCCACAAACTTCTAAAATGTTCATCCATTTTTCCCAAAGTCATGTGCTAACTCTTCACTGATTCTGTCTAAATGGCTATTACAATGACAGGTGTCCCAGGGAAGGAAAGCCAGTCAAAATAACAAAACATTTTTAAAAGAATGAAACTTTATTTCATTCAAGCACAGAAATTTTAACTAAACTAATAAAAACTGTTTCAATAGAAGTTCACTGATTATGTTTAAGAAATAGGTAATAATAATTTATTACTTTTTTTCTCAGTTGATATTTACAAAGTACAGTTGACCCTTGAACAATGTGGGTTTTAACTGCATGAGTCCACATATACATGTTTTTTTTTTTTTTCAACGAAACTCATATCAAAAATACAGTATTCGCAGGATGTGAACCCTGTGTATATAGAGGGCCAACTTTTCCTCTATGTGGGTTCCACAGAACTGACTATGGGACTCGAGTAGGGTGGGTCCTGGAACCAATTGCCCCGTGTATACTGAGGGAAAACTGTACTTAAAATCAATCCTCTCTGAGAATGAAGGCGATAAATAAATAAATATGAAAATAATTATCTCAAGTATGTTAAAAATAGTCCTAGAAAATAGAATTTCAGAATTAGAAGGGACCTTAGAAACTATGTAGTTCAAGCTTTTATCCAGTATAAGAAATTCTTAGTACCCCTCTGTAATGACAGAACATGATATTTTTGTAGGTAGTCTATCTCATTGCTGAAAAGTTCTTCCTAAATACTGCCACAAATCCTGACTGTCTGTAATTTTCCTGTATTTGCTCCTAGTTAAGCCTCTGTAGTCATACAGAATCAATGTACTTTCTCTTCCATTTGAAAGTGCTCTCTATATTTGATGATATCGAATTGATGTCACAGATTTGCTATTGATCTATCATGTAACTCTATAACAGTCCATACTACCTGGTGTCTGGGAAATTTCAAGTAAGGAATCAGTTGGAAAAAGCCATTTGGAGAATAAAGAGTACATCCATAGCTTTCTCTCTGATCTGCCCTCTCTCTAGGAAATCATCTCCCATGACTCATTGCTCATGAGGATATGGATATGAAATCATACTAGCAAACATCCCTGCACAGTTGGCACCGGCTATTCCCTATGTAGTAATTTGTTTAGTATGTTCTTTTTTTCCTCCTACATATGTTGGAAAGCAAACTTTAACAAGGTTTCTTTCTAAGTTGTTATAAGTTCCAAGCTAGTTTCTTTTGTTAAGGATTAAATAAAATTTCCATTCAGCCATTTGCTAAAGAGGTGAGATTATTTTTTTAGTGATTGGAGTATAGCAGGTGAATCAAGGTGAATTAATATGCCATTGAAATTAGTTGTGAAAACCATTCTCTTTATCTTAGTTCTCATTATAGATGTGTAGGCCAGCAAGGGTTGTGTCATAAAGTAGGTATCAATTGTATTATTTTCTATGAATGCCAACAAAACATTTCTTTAGTGACAAATATAATCAGGCAACATATCAGATATTCAGTATTCTTCTCAAGTTGATTGGGCATTGCTTCCAGTTTCTGCCAGAAGACCATCACCACATATTACAAGAAGCATAGCCCTCCACTCTATATCCTTTGATATTTTGCCCAGAAATGTTGAGAGTTGGAAATTAATTACAATATAGCAAAAATGTATGAGCATCAGCTAAAGCTTCATCTTTGCTTCCTCTTTTCTCTCTGAAAAATTGAGTCTGGTGATTCTTCTTCAGTTTTTATATGTGTGCTATAGAGACTCCGAAAAGAGCAAGCAAGGAAAGGAATTTAATTGCTACATGCACTTGAGTAGATCTCAGATAAGAACAGGTAATCTTTGAAGTTATAAAGCAGCAAGAAACCAATAACTTTTTTTCCAACCAATGGTTTCGATATTTGGAAGACTGACAGGCTTAGAGACACTTTTTCATTCCAGCAAAAGAATAAATGTATTGTCAACTACCTCCCCAAAGGCTGTCAATTGAGTATTTTTTCAGTATATTTATCATGGTTTATTATTTTACTTTATGTGTAGGTATCTGCATTATGTCCTGAATAAGTCATGTGACTGAGGACCATCAGTGGCTAGTTTGAGCATGAGTGTAAGTTGTATGTGGTAGTTTTGTAGGATAACACATTTTAGGATTGGAAGAAACAGAACTTTTCAGTTTCCAACTATATTAGACTAGGAAAATTATACACTTAAGGGAACGAACTGGCTTGTCCAAAGTCACATGGCTGGTTCATAGGAAACATAGTGATAGAACTCTTTATGTGACTCTAGTTAGAAGTCCTTATCCAAAAATAATAGAAAAGACCACCAAAACAATTTCTTCAGGTTTTTATATCAAATCTGAACCTTGCCAAATAAGTTGTATTAAACTAAAGATTTCTTGTATGTAGGCCATTCTTCAGTACCTTTAACAGTATTTCACAAGGAAAATGCAAACAAACTAAAATGCTTCAGTTTGGAAGAAACAGACAAATGAAAACATTTTTATTGAGAATTTTAAAATAGGTAAACAAAAACTACAAATAGAAAACAGCCAGAGTACATATTTAGTTTAGTATTAGCCAGAGTACAAATAAATACATATTTAGCTTAATCTCCTAGACTTCATTCCATTTAGAAATATGGGAAATTTTATAACACATATAGTACTCAGAGATATTTTTGTGAGAATGCATTGTGATTTGGTGTGTATGCTTACAACTAAATTGTAATAATCCAAAGGAGTCTGCTATATATCTCTAATTCCTTCTGCTTAAGTAACATGTACCAACCTTTAAGCAGTGACTAAGGAAAGGACCTGACAGAACCCTTGATCCTCCTTTTTTATGTCCCTGGGCCTCTTCCAGCCAGGTTTTGCTGAAATACCTCCTCTTTGCCTTAAGACAATTATTGCTTAGCCTTATTTGTTGTTTATTTTTTATGTGCTTGCTCAAAAATTGGTCTGTGTTATGACTTTTTTCATTCTTTCCCTTCCTATTATATTGCCCTTTACTACCCTCCTGCATCAGAACCACTTGCCTTCCACTACTTTCAAACAATATTAACAACATGATGTGTATCTCTATACAACTTTCTAGATGCATTAGCATACACAGGAAATTTTGTTTGTTTTACACAAGTGAAATTATGCTATGTACACTTCTCTGCACTCTCACTTAATGGTACGTTTTGGAAATTCCTTCAAGTCATTTGGTATGATACATATAACTCATTATATTAAAAAATGTATAGTGTTGTGAGCCGTGGGTACATCACAATTTATTCAAACATTTCCCTGGTGTTTACTGACCCCATACATTTGATAATGTTATTGACCCACTGTGTTCTTTCTTTTTCTTCTGATTCTATATAGTTTATGCTCTGACTAACCCACTACTTTTAGCTCTTGCTTCTAGTTTGCCTTGCGTTGCCCTCTAGTGATTTCTTATATTTAGACCTCAGTTCTATAAATGAATTGTAAGCTTCTTGAAGACATACATGTTTTGTATCTAATATTAACCATAGTATAAAACAAAATGTGTTCACAAAGTAAGAGTGTCAGATTGATAATTTGGCCATGGTGGAGCAGAAGTTTTAGAGCTGTGAATCTAGCCTAGGGAAAAATAGAAGAATCTCAGACCCTTAGTTAACTTTTCTATTGTGTTGTTATTTCTGCCAAACATTTAATTTTTTTCCAAATCCAACTGAGAGTATATCTCTTTTATGAAAATATTTAATTCTGTGAAGTTTTTAGTCTCCAATAACTTATGTTGTCTTAGTTCATTGCTGTTGCTATAACAAGATACCTTAGAATGGGTAATTTATAAAAAAGAGAAACTTGTTTCTCACAATTCCAGTCTCACAATTCCAGAGGCTGAGAAGTCCAAAATCAAGGCTGCCAGAAGATTCCAGGTCTGGTGAGGGCTTGCTCTCAGCCTCATAGATGGCAACTTCTTGCTGAATCTTCACATGTCAGGAGGTAAAAAATGGGACAAACTTGCTACCACAAATACTTTTACAAGGACACTAATCTCATTCATGATGGCAGAGCTCTCATAGTCTAATCACCTTCCAAAGGTCCCACTCCTTGATACCATCACCTTGGGGTTTAAGTTGCAGCATGTAAATTTTGAAGGGACATATACATTCAAACCATAGCATATGGCACCCTCTCAGATAACTGATTTTTGTCTCACCCCCCTGCTGACTCTTAGCCAACATGGTTGATTTATTGGCAGAATAGAAAGACCGCAGGGGTTTTTAGATCAGGGGGTCATTCCTAATCTCAGGTAACTCTGCAACTGCTGCTAAGATCTGGAGCCAGGAGGTATCTCAGATGATATATCATCTAATTTACATATTGGAGATAGCTGGGATTAAAGAATTCCTTAGTATGCAGCCCAATACCACAAGCCTATTGTGAAATAGGTGATCCTTCTTGACCTTTTTTGGTATAGATGCCCTCACCACCCACCAAAGCCAAGTTCATTAAAGCTTGGGCAACTCTTCTGCCTAGAACCCTTCAGTGGTTCTCCAAAATATCCAGATTAAAGTGCAAGTTTATGAATGTAGAAAACAAGACTCCCACATCATCTCTCCTCATCCCACCTATATATATTCGGCTTAATCTTTCACCACTTCTGTTGCTGCTGCTGGTGGTGCTAATAATGATGATAATTCTGATGATAATAACTAATGTTTTACTGAGTGTTTTCTATATACTAGACACACGTATTCTGTATTTGAATCTTCACAAAACCCCTATAAGATAGGTACTTTTATTATGCACATTTTACAAATGGATAAATCAAGCTTCAAACAAGTTATGCAACATGATGTCATGAAGCTGTTAAGTGAGAGAACTAGGAATGTTTGACTAAAAAATCCATGTTCTTAACCACTATTCCAGTGCTCCTCAAATATTGTGCACAGTAATCCCATTGAGTGCTTTTAGAAAAACATGATTTTCAGACCTCACTCAAGAGATCAAGATTTAGGGCCAAGTAATATGTGCATTTACTCAGCACCTCCAGATGATTCTGATGTATTACCGCCCACCATTTGAGAGGTACTATTCTGTACCAATGCCTCTCAAATTTTAAAATGCGTATGAATCAAATCACTTGGCGACCTTATCAACCTACTGATGCTGAATCAGTAGAATTAGGGTAGGGACTGATTTTCTGCATTTCTAGCAAGCTTCCATCCAGGAGGATGCAAATATTATTGGTCCACAAATTACACTTGACATAGAAGTCCTACACTACATGCCTTAGTGATAAAATGCGAGTTTACCATAAGTATGAGGTATATTTCAGTTAAGTAGCATGTTATACAAATAGATATATCCCTAAAAATCTCACATGAAAATATTTTCTGTCACTTGAATTTCATTTTCACATTGACTTTCAGGATCATTTCAGAGTTACTACCATTATTTATTTTTAGTAGATCTCTAGTAGCCTACCACTTCAACTTTGTTTGTCAGTCAAGTACTTAGTAAGTGATGACCTCTTACACAAACACTCAAGTACCCTAGAAGAGCTTACTAGAAACAGAAAACCTGTCATGAGTCCTCTAATAAAGTGGATATTCTTTTTGTTATATAAGTAGGAAATTTAAAAAGAGGAAAAGCAAATTTTAGATTTCTAGATCTGAAAAGGACCAGAAAAACAATTTCATTCAAACTGAATTTTATAGGTAAGAAAAGGCAGGCAAGAATAGGAAGGTAGTGTAACCAAATTTACATAGGGGATTAGTGGCAGAACTGGAACTCAAATTCTAGTCTTGTTGGAGTTTTTGTTTATTTGTTCTTGTTGGTTGGTTGGTTGTGTTTTGAAAGCATACCCTTAATTCCATCTTAGCTTCAGTGTTGGAGATCTGTACTTCTAAGCTGTATTTAAGGGGAAAAGGCCTAACAATTACAGCTGTTTTTCCTAAGTAAATATGACTCTCCATCAGGGTTAGCAAACTTTTTATTTTCTGTAAAAAGGCCAGATAGTAAACAGTTTAGACCTTGTGAGCTATAAGGTGTTTGTCACAAGTGCTCAATTGCTGTCATAGTATAGAAATAGCCATATATGATTATATATATTAATATATAAACAAATGAGGGTGGCTGTGGACACTGCATTTTGAATTTCATATAATTTTTACATTATGACATATTATTATTTTTAATTTTTTAAAACCATTTTAACCTGTAAAAAAACCTTTTTTCTTTTCTTTTCTTTTTTTTTTTTTTTTTTTTTTTTTTTTTTTTTTTTTGGCTCATAGGCCAATACAAAAACAGGCAGCAGACTGGATTTGGTTCAATCGCCATAATTGGCTGACACCTCCTGTAAATTAGTTTAGTTCTTCCAAGTGCTAATATAATTTTTCCTCAAGTTGAGTAGGTAGTTCTTGAACATTACATAGAAAACAAGTTAGCCATTCAAAGTTCACTGGTAGGATTAGTGCATTGAGTGAATTTTGTTTACTGGAAAAATGTAACAGTCAGAAAGAGGTACACATTAGCTTATGAGTGGGGATATCTGCTTTGCTGAATTATTTCTAATCTCCAGAGAGGAAAAGCAAAGCCCAAGGGGTAGGCACACCATAGAACAATTTGTTTCATGATAGCCATGGTAGTCTTTTTGACTAAAAGGGCATTGCAATTCTTTTAAAGCATTCTGTGAATTGGCTGGCATGCTCTGTGTTACTCTCTGGTGGGTGTGGGGGAGCGAGTATAGGAAGTTTGCTGAAGTCTTAATGTGTCCTATTCCTTTAATTCATGGCAAGGAGGCAGGAAAATGAAAATAGTTTGAAAGCAACTGAAGTATAGATGGTACTTGGTCAAATACCAAAGGTTTCAATGAAAGTCATCTTGGTTAATTGTCAGATCATCCCAAAAAACCGAGAAAAAAAATAAAAAAGAAAATGTCATATTAGCATAGTTGTTTTGCAAATGTCGACTTTAACAATGCTCAGGTGACAAAGTTGATGCTCTACCACATATTTATTTATTTTAATAATAAAAAAACACAGTTGGAAATTCAACCAGAACGTTGTCAAATGCCATGAGCCTTTTTAAGGTTTGTTGAAAATGGTGGTTAAGCTGCTTCCTCTCAAAAAGTTCCAATTGAGATAATTTCAGTATTTAAAAGGAGGTGAGGATCCTTATAATAATAATAATGATCAAACTTTGAATGCAGAGTTCTTTCAAAAAATAGGTTTCAGGGGAAAAAATCCACAAGAACAAATTTAACCATTCCAGTATGATATTTTCAGACTGCCCAGCCTTTGGATAATCACCTGCAACAGAAAGATAGCTAAGAAAAGAGGACAATGTGCCTGGATGGTTTCCCACCCTATTTCCTTTCCAAAACGAATGACTTCCCTCATGTAAAGTTATCCTATGAGAGAACCAAGAAAAGGATTCTTGCTAGGGATTTATATGAAAGAAATAATTAAAATCTGAGTATATTTACAAGAAGAGATTATGTTGTTTCTTCTATTCTTTATATTGTGATTAAAGTAGAGAGAAGACATTTTTGGGCAAACTTACTAGGGGGAGAAGTGCTCAATTAGAAGTTTCTTGGTTTCTCAAAGATGGAACTTAATTGAAATAGATATGAGAAAAAGCAAAAAATAGAAAGTGCTATTCTGAACAGAAGAAACTTGAATTAGCTAAAAGAGTGATATGTGTAGTGTTCCTTGCAGTGTTGAAATGTGTTCAATAAAAATGTTTCTATGAAGTAACATCACTTTCCCTATTTCACTGGCAACAGTTGAGATTCAGAATCACCACCGTTGTTTCTTTTATAGCATCCACTGGTAAGTCTGATGATATCTATAACTGTCTAAAAATTCTACCAAAATGTTGAAGTGGAGATGATAGACTTCATTTTGCTCAGTTAACACATTATTAGAAATATTCTATGGAAATATAACATCTGAATCAAATTCTATTTTCTCTACTGATTTTCATAATTTTAGAGAGATATGTAACATTATTTTTATTGATTTTTAATAGACTATGGTTGATAGCACTTTAGCATAGTTTCTTTTTCCTCTTCATTTCTAACTTTTGTCAAATAGCACATTATAAGCAGATAAATGTACCTGCAACTTAAGGAAATTCAATTTTAATATTTTCTGTATGGTAAAAACAATTTTTATATAAATAACTGCTTCAATTTATCTGTTTTTAATTTTAGCATTTAAGTAATACATCTGATGTGTGTGTGTGCACACATGCACACACCCCAAATGTCTTTCAAATGAATTTGCTCACAGAACCAACAATAACGACAATTACAAATAGTATAATATTTTTTGTTTTAGTTCAGGCTGCTATAACAAAATACCTTAGAGTGAGTAATTAATAAACAACAGAAATTTATTGCTTATACTCCTGGAGGTTGGGAAGTCCAAGGTCAAGGCACCAGCAGATTTGGTGTCTGGTGAGGACCTGTTCCTCATGTATGGGGACTTCTGTGTGTCCTTGCATGGCAGAAGGGGCAAACAAACTCTCTCTTGCCTCTTGTATATGGTAACTAATTTCATTCATGAAGAATTTACCCTCATGACCTAATCACCTCCCAGAGACTCCACCTCTTAACACCATCCACTTTAGGGATTAGGTTTCAAAATATGAATTTTGAGGGGACACCAATAGTCAGACCATAGCATTTTTATAGTATACCATCACAGAAAGACCTGCAGATGTTTTCTTATCAGAAAATAAGACAATCTATCACTTTTCTATTTCAGTAAGATACATTTTAGCTTTGTGTTTGTAAAATTGTCTTTCTAATCTCAGACTGCATTTTATTTCCATTTTCTGTTTGACCTCGTGATTTCTGATGCCACAGACAGCTTTTATTAACTTTATTTTTTATTTTTATTTTTATTTTGAGACGGAGTCTCGTTCTGTCACCCAGGCTGGAGTGCAGTGATGCAATCTCGGCTCACTGCAAGCTCGGCCTCCCAAGTTCACACCATTCTCCTGCCTTAGCCTCCTGAGTAGCTGGGACTACAGGCGCCCACCACCATCCTGGCTAATTTATTGTATTTTTAGTAGAGATGGGGTTTCACCATATTAGCCAGGATGGTCTCAATCTCCTGACCTTGTGATCCTCTCAAAGTGCTGGGATTACAGGCGTGAGCCACCATGCCCAGCCACTTTTATTAACTGCAAACATTTATTTGTGATGCCGGAACAATTCGAAATTGATTTAGTCATATTAGTTAATTATCTGATCAATTCAGTGAGCAAATTCAATTCAACCTCTTTTTTGATATAATTAGCCAATGGTTTAAATGAAATTTCTTATCAAATAAATAAAAGTTGTAGAACCAGTAGTCATGTAGACACAGCCATACTATGAGCTTTCTTCCCTACCCCATGTTATTGAACTATTGTAATATGTTGCACATTCATTCATTCAACAAATATTTACTAATTGCTAATTATGAGTTGAGCACTGTGCTAAGTTCTACAGATATAGTAAATCTCTCTCTTTTTAATATGTTTACACACAGAATTATTCAAGAGTAGTCACTTAGTTTTTCCTACTCTATCATCATTGTGGTTTTAATAGCCATGTAGGGCTCATTTAGTTCAGGTGCTTAATACTACTATCTACAGGAGCAAGATATCTGAGGGTGAGGAGAGACTTTATGAACAATAAAAAAAAAAAGATGATTATGGAGGCCCAAAGTCTATAAGGACTATACACATTTTACAAAGCCTACATATCAGCTTCCATTTGTTCTTCAGAAAGGAGCTAGTACTAGTCCTGGCCAATTATGGATCTTCTTCTTTGTGCCTTATGTTTGTACCTAATCTCAGAGTCTGATCTCTACCTTTTTCTTTTCTTGTAAGATCCTTCATTTCTATAACTTAATCATTATAGATTAAGTTATAATATTAATAACTCCAGAAATTACTGTGAAATTGCTGTATTCCTGCATCTGCAACTAGAGTTTGCTATCTCTGTGGTCTCACTACATGGATCAAAGTTGTTCTGCTGGTGATGACCAAGATGACAAAGGCGTGCTACTTTGGAAAAGCCATATCTTACTTGGATTCAGAGCTAAAAATAAAAAATAAAAAAAAAGTCCACTTGCAACAATGCTATTCGTCCATCCCATCTTCTGAGTAATACACTTAAACATACTCAGGTAATAGTAGTTACTATTTAATACGTATGCATTGCCAAACCTTGTGGAATATACTAGCATGAGAAAGCTCATCCTCATCCTTTTATTTCAGTTGTTCTTAGGAGTTTAACTACTGTAGTGGGTGACTGGTGGTTCAGTAGTTAGAGCAGCCATTAAATGATTTGGTGTGTTTATAAGATTCTCCCCCAAAATTTGTAACTGTTATTTAGTTTCAATTTTTGAAAGGCTGACCAAACATCAAAATTAGTTGGCTGTTTATCTGGATTAACATAAAAGGAAATGTCAAAAGCAAATCTTTATGCCATTCAGGCATTTCATTATCCATTTGCAGGCTGCATGATAGGGAAAGCTTCATTTTGCAATAGCATAATACGGATAATTGCTAATGAAATACATTTGACACTACTAATACATGATGGTAGAACGAGACTGGAGAATTAAAATGTAAGGTCCTTGGGAATATGAGCTGTATCTTAAATCATATTTTCAAACCCTAGTAACTACACAGTGATGGGCACATAAATACTCAAAAATTATTACATGATTCAAAAATACCAGAATAATTAAACTGATATTTGATTCCTGCTCTAGTGTAGGGATTTCATAAGGAAGTTTGAGAAATAGCCAGCTTTTATAGTCTTCCACAAGGAGATATGTTATGCAGATGCCCAGATCCCCCAAAGACAACTGCCTTTGCACACTGTGTCAGGTGGGGTTTAGGGTTTTGGATTACTGGTTGTCCTACTGCTCTACTGAAACCTTAAGCAGAGGTTCTAAAAACATAAGCTGTAGAGTTGGGACTAACTCTGCATTTTGGCACTTGGAATTACTATCACAGTGAAACATGGGAGTGAAGAGTTCCACAGAGGGCCAAGGAAACAGTATCATCGGCTTTAATGAAATCAGCTCCATGTATGTCCAATAAAACATGGGATGAAGACTAATCACAAGCATCAAAGAAGATAGTGTTTTGTGACTTTGTGCATTATTGAATGTATTCAAGTGTTAACAAGATGATTATTCATTGCACCTGAATATGCGTCTAGGTTAATTTTTTTTATTGAAAGGAAATTTCATTAGGATAGTGTTTATTCACATTGATCCAGCTGACTTCAGAATATGGTTATATATTTTTCTGCATCCTACTGCTATTATAAAATCCAGGCTTATATTAGATTTTCTCTGGTATTAATTTTGCTTACTTTAACCTTTATTTCCTGTTCCGCCTAAACCCTCCTTTCTGGACAATTGCAAAAGGATGCCATAAATATCCTCCACAAAGGCATGTGTAAATATGATCATATTTTCGTGAGTCTCTGCTATGTGCAGTGCACAAATGCTATGAAATAAATGAGCACTTGGATGACTATAGTGAGTCACACCATTAAGACATCATTAAGACTATAGTGAGTCACACCATTATTGTGCTCAAGTATAGTGTTTGTTGATATGCACAAATTAATTCTAAAGAGTGTTATCATAATTTGCTCATGGTATATGTATTCAGATTCTTTGGAAGAACTGAAGACATCATTAGAAAATTACAGTATTATCTCAATATTTTAGTTGGCAGGAGGTTATAACAACAAACTTTCCCATTTTCTTCTAACTCCTCTTCATTGTATCACTGACTCCATGTACTGCATAGCAAGAGATAAGAGGAGCAGGAATAGAGAATGGGTAGGACTAATGTGAGGAAATTTTCTGGAGAAGTCCATTTCAATGTTAGCTTGTAAAATGAGAAAGATATGGGTAAGAGGGCAGTAGAGCCAAATTATAATGCCCTGCTACATTCTTTTATGCCTTGGCATTAAGAGATCTTGGGCAGAGATAAAGCTATACAAATTCATGTGGATAAAGTCATTTTCCTACCAGGAGCCACCCCATACTCTGCCAAGTTAGCCAAGTTAGGAATGTGATATCTGAGTCATTGTGTGCTTTCTGATGCGAGAATGAAGACTTATGAGAAGAGAATCTTGATGGAAGGAGAGGGCAGAATACCAGATGTCCTAAGGCAGATAGAGAGAGTAGAGAGTACTGTAAGAGGGTGGCCTGCCTTTCCACATATAGAATTATGTTGTCCAGTGCAATAGCTACTAACTACAGGTGGCTATTTAAATTTAAATAAGCTAAAATTAAATTCAATTAAAAATCCACTTCCTTAGTCTGAGTAGTCACATTCAACACGCTCAATAATTGCATGTGGCTAACTGCTGTTGTATTAGATAGCACAGATATAGAATCTTTCTATCATCACAGAAAGTTCCCTTGGACAGCTCTGTTCTACAGCAATGGGCAGAAATAACTATTTGACACACTGGGGGCTAGGAGGTCTCTAGAGAGCCGTGAGTGCTGACATAACCACAAAACTATTTTTTGGTGAATAAGTGAGAACACCAGTGGTATCAAAGCAGAAATCAACATCACAAATAGGTATATATTTCACCATCCTGGAAAGTTCAAATGCAACTCTGTAATGCTTTCCACTGGAAGAATAAATATGACCATATATTTCAGTGAAGGAGATTGAGGGTTTCTTCTTCATTTTTTTAAAATTTGTGTTGATTTGGTCTGATGTTTTTAATTAAAGACACCTAGATGACTAATTTCCTATGTGAAATTAGTCATCTAATTTAGTCTAATTTTAGTCTAATTTCCTATGTGAAACGAGTCGTCATACTCCCCTCAAAATATCATCTAGGCCAGGTGTGGTGGTTCACATCTATAATCCCAAAAACTTGGGAGGCCAAGGTGGGAGGATTACTTGAGCCCAGGAGTTCTAGAGCAGCCTGAGTAACATAGTGGGACCTCATCTATACAAACACAATACAAAATAAAAATCAGTCAGGCATGGTGGCATGTGCCTATAGTCCCAGCTACTCAGGAGGCTGAGGTGAGAGGATCACTTGAGCCCAGGAGATCAAGGCTGCAATGAGCCATGATTGTGCCATTGCACTCCAGCCTGGGTGATCAAGTGAGATCCTGTCTCAAAATATATATATGTATATATATAATTTATTCATAGGCAAGGATTGTGATAGAGTTGTTCCCAGTAAGTCCTTATTGAATTAAAAGGAAGCTGCCTGCCTATGCTTGGTCAGAAGACAGCCACTAGTATTAAGTCTCCCTTTGCACCCTTCCTGGCTACCTCAACTGATCAGGAAGAAAATCCATTTATTTCAAATAAATTTGAAAATATTATATTTGCTTGAACAAATTTGTTTCAAATGCTGCCTTACAGGAATTAAGGCATTCATTTATTTCTTTTTCAGTCTTTTATTCAATAATGGAGCACCTTTCATCTTTGAGGCACTATCAGCAGAGCTTGTGGACTTTATGAGGTTAAATTATTCACTCTTTGCCCTGAAGTTATTTATAATCCAATGACATATAATTACCAAAAAA
Organism: Papio anubis; assembly: GCF_008728515.1. Classification (NCBI taxonomy): domain Eukaryota; kingdom Metazoa; phylum Chordata; class Mammalia; order Primates; family Cercopithecidae; genus Papio; species Papio anubis. The sequence goes on along the minus strand of NC_044996.1, from coordinate 48,565,297 downwards.
AAAAAAAAAAAAAAAAAAAAAAAAAAAAAAAAGCAGAAAATGTAGTCACCAAAAAGATAGGTAAAGGCAAGGTGTTATATAAGTTAGAGGAAGAACGAACTCCTTTGGGGTTGGGAAACTGGAAGGAGAGCTGCTATTGAGTACCTACTATATACTAGGTTTTTAGCCTATGTAATTCCACTGTTATGCCTTACCATGTTCAAAAGGTTCATTCTGTTATTGAAATAATCAATTTTTAGTAGTAGCTAAATATGAATATTCTTAGAGTCCAGTGGGTAGTGGGTAGCATTTCTTGACTTTGTAGCCTGCAGAAAGTCAGCCTCAAATCAGCACTTGGGAGTACCTTACCTCTTTCCCTTTCCACCTCTCTGCCCTCTTCCTAGAGTTCTGGCTCCATCACGCTAGTGGCCTATTTGATGGAAGCCTGTGAGACTATCTTTCCTGGATCCATGCTGGTTCTTTCAGACTTCCACAGAGATAAGTTTACATGCCTTTAGATTTGTGATAATGGGGCATCTATAAAGAGAAGTAAATCTCTCTCTTACTAATGCTAATAATTTATTGCGTAAAACTTTGCCTTGGGGTGCTAAAAAGAACCTTTACCATACATAAGGGGTAAGATTGGAAAAGCAGCACTTCCTCCTGCTCCTTCTCCCAGCATTCACATATATTATCTCATCTAATCAGAAAGATTTTATGGAAGACATTGAGGAATGTAGATATTGAATATGGTAAGAAGACACTGTGTGTAAAAGGACAAATTCAAGTGCAAGTTTGTTGTTGTCGTCACTGCTTGTTTGTTTTTTTGCTGTTCAATCAAGCATATTACACAGAATAAATCATATATAGATTAATTCTGAAGAGTGAGTCATTGAGTTTGAAAAAGGGGGAAGAACGTGGAAGGGATCAATGGGACATAATGCTGCAGAAGTTGGTAGGAAGTTGGCTAGGTTGAAGAGGGTCTGAAATGTCAACTAAGTAACTTTTCTTAGTTTGGGATGCTAAAGCAAAGTACTAGAGACTGAGTGGCTTCTAAACAATAGAAATTTATTTTTCACAGTTCTGGACATTGGAAGCCAGAGATCATGGTGCCAACATGGTAAGGTTATGATGAGGGCTGTATTCCAGATTGCAAATTGCCGACTTCTCCTTGTGTCCTCACAAGTTGGAAAGAGAGTTAGCTCTCATGTCTCTTATTATAAGGGCACTAATCCCATTCATGAGGTCTCTACCCTCATGACCTACACACCTTCCAAAGACCTGACTTCCAACTACTACCAAATTGGAATTAGAGTTTCAACATATGAATTTTTAAGGGACACATTCAGTCCATTAGAGGTTGGAAATTATTCCATAGAAAACAAGTAGCCAAACCATCACTGAATGTGACTCCAGCTATTTAAACATAATGCATGTTGCTTGTTCTTCCTTTTTGTGAGCTAAACTCATGTTCACACAGACAGATGTCATCTAACACAGTGGGAGAGGAGGATGTGTGGTAGAGCTGCCTACTTGGTTCATTCAGTTACCATCAGGCATCTAATGGTTCAAATATGCTAAGGGGAGGAGAGAGAAACAAAAGAAATAAAATTGATGACCTCTGACCTGAGGAAGTTTATAGTCCAATTAAAGAATAGGTTGTGGCTACATTTAACATGAACGAAAAACACTGTAGCAGAAAATGTTATAGAATACTCCATAGTCATTCTCCTTTTACCTTTCTATTATAACCCCAATTTTGTTGTTGACAGCAACCTGCCTTCTCAGATTTGCTTACACCTAAGGTGCCTGTGTGACAGACTTCTGCCCAATGACATATGCTGAGATTAGGCACTACCTCTTCCTGCTTTCCTTCTCTTCTTGACTAGAATGCAGACATTAGGCTGGAAGTGGAACAACCAGCCTGGGACCATGAAGTGACAAGCACAAAGTTGGCAATCAAATGCCAAAGATAGAACAAAAGGATATAATGAACCTGGAATGTGAATGACATTCTGGCACAAAGCAGCCCTGGGCTGCTTACTTCTGGCTTTTTTGTTATGTGAGATGAAAAAATCATCCATTTGCTTCAGCCACTGAGATTACATTTTCTGTTACTACTCAAAGCCAAATGCAAACCCAGTTGATACAATACTCGTGGAATAGCCAATCCCAGAGTGCAAATGAATATGCAAATGCAAAGACCCTAAGGAGACTTTATGGAAAAATGTTTCAGCTAGGTGTTTGAAGGATTAAATGAATAATTTCAGATGTTCAATAGCAAATGCTAATGCAGGGTTGTAATATAAAATTATGTTCATGAGACGAAAGCATTTAAAGGAAGCCAATTGTGAAATAAATTAGTATTAGGGGTATGAGAAATGGATGTAGATATGTGGAGGTGAAGAGGTGCCAGTGGTGGGGAGGAGCATCAGAAATCATGGGGCCCAAACAGCAACTAGAAAATCTTCCAACCTCATTATCCCAAAAAGAGGTTGCAAGGGAATGACCTGGCCAGAATAGAAGCCCTTTCCCTGATACTCACATCCTTATTTATTCTGATAAATGAATCTATAATGTGTCTCAGGCCAAGCCTAAATGAATGCCATTCTTTTTCGTTAGTAAGTTATTTAAAATCAATGTTTTCTTTAAAAGAAGATTTTAGATGTTACTAATTTAAATCTCATTAACCGCTTACTTTATTTTCCAGAGTTCAATCTAAGCTCATCTTTCATTTAGATTTTAAGCTATAGGCTATATGTAATTCTACGAAAATGCCCTAGATACAAAGGAAGGAGTATTTGAAACTCACGGGTGAACATTAGTTTAGAAAGCTTCAAGCATTGCCAAGTCTTTGAATGAGGTTTATCTTTATAGGCTACTTAAGGGATGTCAACCAGAAATAACTGGTGTTATCATAGCTTACAATGCTGGTGTTGGGGGCTGAGATCTTTTCCCCATCTTAAATTTGCAACTCAAAATAAATTCGGTTACAATTTTTTTATGTGTAGCACTAAAGGCACACTACTGTGTTCCAGAGAAAGGCAATCTCAGATCTCATCATTTTTGATGCCATATTTCAGAATATTTAGTTTTAAATAGGGCCCCCAAATGACATTATAAAGGGCATGCAGCTTAAGGCAAGCTGTCATAGAGACTAAAAATTTAATATGGTTTTCTTCTAAAAGTGGTTGGCTACAAGCGTAACAGTGGTACCCTATTATTTCCTTTGCATATAATTAACTTATCACAACCAATGGTTATTTTCAATTATGTGACATCAAATGAATCTTAAAAGAGATTGAAATAAGATCCACAGTAGCTTTGGAGGATTCCTGCAATTGACAGTTTGACACAGCATGGCTTCAGATTATGTCAAATCTGACAAAAGCATGTGTAGCCTGCTTAAAAGGAGAATATTTTTTCAATTCTATCTTGTTGGAAATATTTGCCATGAAGTAATAATAATGCCTTTAATATGCAAATGATTATAATTGCATTTATTACACTGTCAAATGGAAGCTCAAATACCAGCTCAGTGAAGATTCTTTAAATCTGTGACTTTTGAAAGACATTTCCAGCATATGGGCCTTCTCTATTTTCTCACAGAGACACTTTAATTCAGAACATTAAATACTTAGGTCTCCTAGTATACATCCTATACTCCAAAGATTACAGTCAGAGACTCCTTTCAACAGATGGTTGTGTGTGTGTGTGTGTGTGTGTGTGTGTAGGGGGGTAAATTCATTGTCTTTCCTCTGTTTTTTCACTTACCCCATTTGCTCCTGCCAATCTTTCCTGTGCCTTGGCTGATTTCCCTTCTCCCATTGGTGGATGCAGCCACTTACACCAATACTTCATCATTCCCAAAACTTTATTTCTTTGGATTATTCTTTACTATGATTTTTCCTCCCATCTACCTATGGTAGGTAAATGAGCAGACTTACCTTCAGTATGGGAAGATTCTGGGCCAAGACATTTCGTTCTTTCTTTTCACTCCTTTGAATCACTGTTCAAACTCGTAGTTAAGATGTAAATCTTAGGAGGGTTATACATTAAGCCAGTGTCAGTTAACTCCTCTGCACTAATTACATTGTTAGAGATTAGCCTCACCATCAGCCAGCCTCAAAGGAGTGGGGTTTATGGTATATAAGTTTGGGTGCCATGGGGAATAGAAAGGTCCTTGAATGGAATCTTCCCAAGAAGGGTATAATCTACCTCTTCATGCCACTGTCCTTATGCAAGCTCTTTTTTTCAGTAGCCTCCCCAGTGTCTATTCCTCAAATCATCTGCTCTGTACCAATAGTCATCTTTTTAAAACTCACATATCCTACTTAAACCCTTCAGTGACTCCCTGTTGTTTACATGATAAAAATGTAGCTCCTTAACCTAGTTAAGATGTTCAGGACTAGGCCTTAGTAACTATCTTCTGTCTCTGACTATCATTCACCATCTTCTCACTTTGCTTTTCAGTCATGAAGAATTGTTTTTACTTTTCTCATGTACACCATGTGATTTGATGCCTCTGTGTCTTTGTTCACAGTGTTTCCCATATCTGGAATATACTTTGTCTCATTGTTTGGCCAATAATCCATCCCCAGTTCCTGCTCCCATCCCCAATGCCTGCCAATTTTAGTAGTACATAATAGCTGCTAAAATTGTATTGGTTGAATGATTGATTGAATGAATGAATGTTTTTTATACATCTCTCAACTTTTCTCAGGGATTCTTTCGCTTAGTATATCCACACACCCTCTTCAGCAGTCTAAGGAGCTAGTCAGGTACCTCTGCTTGCCCCCAAGTCACCCTATATTCCCCCCATTTATAACACTTACTGTAATGCTGTGAGCTTCTCTAAAGGCAAGGACCATATTTTATTCTGCTCTGTCCCCAACACCTGAAAGAGGGCCTGGCTGAGAACGGATGTTCAGTAAATTGTTTTTGAACTTAAATGTTTCTTGAACCTAATTCCTATTTTGGTGAAGAAGAATCAGCAAATCCCTTGTCAAGTAACACCTAATTTCTGCTCTTCTAACACCAAACCAGTCTCCTGAAGCCAGAAGATCTCTTAAGCCCTTTGAATAGTGACCACTATTTTAGATATTAAACCGAAATAGAGCACATACAATTTCCTAATGAACCCTACAATGTTATACTGATGAGTTGCATTATTATCTGTTTTGTACATGTCAAATGAAACTTCTCAGACCACTTCCAATCAAGGCTGGGGCCCTACACTTTCCTACTTCTTCCTTCCCCTGTTTCCTTTAGTCCCTAAAAACCCTAGAATTCCCCTGCAGTCAGTAGTTCAGTACACAGAAGAAGGCAAGTTGGTTAGGAACTGTCAGAGTTGAGATTATTTACTAAGAATAGCATTAGCAGGGGCCTAACTTGATTAGATTCAAAATTGCCCAGCTGCTAAGGTGGCCCTGCAGACTCAAAGTAACACTTAACAGATTCACCAGGTATTCCCAGCATGGCCACTTACTTTTAATCTGCCTCCCAGTCTTTCAGAGAGATAGGAAGTCCCCCTCTATGTCCCTGTGGATGTCTAATCATTTATTAGGGGGCCCTAGGTTTACTACAGTAATCCAGCCTGCACTAATGTTAGAATCCTCTCCTTTGCTACTAAGATTATATAGTATCTCTTACTCAGATGCTAAAAAATCCAACCCCGGCTATGAATGACATTAACCCTGTTCTACCCTGCTATGGTTTGAACGTTTGTGTCCCCTCAAAAATCATATGTTGAAATCCTAACCCCCAATGTGATAGTATTAAAAGGTGGGGCCTTTGGGAAGTTACTAGATCAAGAGGATAGATCCCTCATGAATGAGGCAATTGCCCTCATAAAAGAGGCCTCAGGGAGCTTCTTTGTGCCTTCTGTTACATGAAGACACAGTGAGAAGGCACCATCTATGAAGCAGGAAGCCCTCACCAGACACCAAATCTGCGGTGCCTTGATCTTGGACTTCCCAGCCTCCAGAACTATGAGAATTAAATTTCTGTTGTTTATAAACCACCCAGTCTAAAGTTTTTTTGTCATAGCAGCTCCAATAGATTAAGACCTACCCCTTCCTGCAAACTAGATATATCCTACTCTGCTTTCTAGGGTGGTCCAAGGGGTTCCATTCCCATTCCTACTGACCTTATGCCATATTCTTCTGGCTCTAAATTCGCATTCTAGACCTTCCCAGGGCCTTGCCTTCTTATTCCTGCTGTCCAAAGAAAGTCTTAGAAAGTTTCAGAAAGCATTTTATAGCCCTGGTTTACAAGAGGGTAGAAAAAGGTTTTTTGCCCTACTAATTCCTTCTACCTGAGTAATCTAGAGTTTACCAAATTTTCTTATATGGCTAATATAAATATTTTTATCTTATACTAAAGAAACTACCCTTTCTGGCTTCCTAGTCACTTAATTTTTAAAAAATATAGCACCTTTATTGAGATATAATCCACATACCATGCAGTTCTGCCATTTAAAGTGTACACTTCAATGATCTTTAGTATATTCACAGAGTTATCTTACCAAACCAAATTTGCTTCTGTCCTCCTGGCACAGCAAAGCCAAACAGTGACATTGGGATTTGCAGTGAGAAAAAATGAGGCATTTATTGCAGGATACCAAACAAGGAGAATTGGACAGCTAATGCTTAAGACCTGAGCTCCCTGGTGCATTACAGGTAAGGGTTTTTAAAGGTGGGGAGGCAGGAGTTATAGGCAAAGTCATAAATCATTACATAGAAGCTACGTTGGTTTGGTCTAAAAAAGCAGGACATCTTGAAGAAGGGTATTATAGGTCATAGATTTTGGATTTAAAGGTTTTCTGGTTTGTGATTGGTTGAGAAAACAAAGCTTTGTCTAAAATCTTGGAGTCAGCAGAAAGAAATGTTGAGTTCTAGCATATGGGTGTGACTTTCTACAGGCCCCTCAGGAGGACATTTGGAACAAAGAAGAGATGTCAGGGTTTAGTCCTCAGTTTCCCCATAGCTGAAGTCTATGTGCCAGTGGATGGCGTTTTCCATTTGATGGGGATCTGGGTTTCTGAAAAACAACTCAGGGACATTTGTTAAGATGTTATCTTTAGTTTCTATAGGGAACCAAACATTCTGTCACTCTAATTTCCTTGGCTATTGTTTTAAGTTATTATTACCTTTTCACTTATCAGGCTGCTCATTTACTTCTCAGGGTTAGCTAGGTGCCTAGAATTTCCCTTGAAGGTACAGAGATTTTCCTTTATTTCTATGCTTGAGGGGAGGGCAATAGGCACCTAAGAGGGGTCCCTGCTTGCCTCCGTTGTGTAATCATTACCACAATCAATTTAGGAACATTTTCATCATGCCCAAAAGAAACCCAGGCCTATATTAACAGTCATCACCCATTTCCTCTCAACACCCCTCCAATCTCCTGGCAACCATGAATCGACTTTCTTTTTCTATGCCTGTTCTGGATGTTTCATATACATGGAATCGCATATGTGGACTTTTGTGCCTTCTTTCACTTAGCATAATGTTTTCAAGTTTCATCCATGTTTAGCATGTATCAAAACTTCATTCCTTTTTATGGCTGATAATATTCCATTGTATGAGTATGCATATTTATATCACATTTTGTTTATCCATTTATCTGTTTATGGACATTTATATTGATTCAACTTCTTGGCTATTATGAATAATGCAATTATGAGTATTCATGTATAAGTTTTTATATAGGCATATGATTTTATTTCGTTTTTGTATATACCTAGAATGAGAATTGCTAATTTACTTCTAAAATTAAGACCCGAGACTCCTACAGAAAACAAACATCTACTATGTTCTCTAATGGGGGTGGAAGGAGGAAAGCTTTGCCATTTCCACCTTGTAAATCAGTAGGGTAAACAAACCTAATTATTAAAAAGAGTTACACTTCAGCAGGCAGTCTGTCCCTTCTCATATCTCAACCTCCCTGTTGGGAGATCCACTGCTCTCTTCAAAGCTGTCAGACAGACTCATTTGCATCTGCAGAGGTTTCTGCTGCTTTTGTTGTTATTTGCTGTGCCCTGTCCCCAGAGGTGGGGTCTACAGAGACAGGCAGGTTTCCTTGAGCTGCTGTGAGCTCCACCCAGTTCGAGCTTCCCAGCGGCTTCCTTTACCTACTTAAGCCTCAGCAATGGCGGGCGCCCCTCCCCCAGCCTCGCTGCTGCCTTCTCAGGAGATCGCAGACTGCTATGCTAGCAATGAGGGAGGCTCCGTGGGCGTGGGACCCTCCCTGCCAGGTGTGGGATATAATCTCCTGGTGTGCCTGTTTGCTTAAAGCGCAGTATTGGGGTGGGAGTTACCTGATTTTTCCAGGTGTTGTGTGTCTCAGTTCCCCTGGCTAGGAAAAGGGATTCCCTTTCCCCTTGTGCTTCCCAGGTGAGGTGATGCCTCGCCCTGCTTCAGCTCTCGCTGGTCGGGCTGCAGCAGCTGACCAGCACTGATTGTCCGGCACTCCCTAGTGAGATGAACCCAGTACCTCAGTTGAAAATGCAGAAATCACCGGTCTTCTGTGTCGCTTGCGCTGGGAGTTGGAGACTGGAGCTGTTCCTATTCGACCATCTTGCTCTGCCCCGCTCCCTAACATACTATTTATAAAATCCAACTAGTAAAGTACATTTTCACATATGTTCCTTTGTATGCTGTCAACCAACCACTGCTCTTCAGGTATAAATTGAAAGTTATGACATTACACTTACCACCAGAATTGTAATATGCACAGGCTCCTGAGAATACAGAATATGTGTCACGGCGTGGAGGTGGCCATAGGTCCATTTGTTAATTAGCTCTGTCCATATATGGAGAAAAAAAATAGCTTCCTAGGAGAAGAGTGTTTCATCGCTCACTGTAAAACAGGATGACTAGTAATGCAAATGTCAATATATCACTGACTTTTGATAAACACACACACAAAAAATTTACTTCCTGACGTGGGGCTTGTGTACCAAGAATGCTCTGCTTTGATTACTCTAAAGACAAGAAAAAGGTAACTGAGTAGCCTAACTGGGAGACATCCCCCACTAGGGGCAGTCTGACACCCCACACCTCACAGGGTGGAGTACACCCCTGAGAGGAAGCCTCCAAAGAAAGAATCAGACAGGTACACTCGCTGTTCAGCAATATTCTATCTTCTGCAGCCTCTGCTGCTGACACCCAGGCAAACAGGGTCTGGAGTGGACCTCAAGCAATCTCCAGCAGACCTACAGCTGAGGGTCCTGACTGTTAGAAGGAAAACTATCAAACAGGAAGGACACCTACACCAAAACCCCATCAGTACGTCACCATCATCATCAAAGACCAGAGGCAGATAAAACCACAAAGATGGGGAAAAAGCAGGGCAGAAAAGCTGGAAATTCAAAAAATAAGAGCTCATCTTCCCCGGCTAAGGAGCGCAGCTCATCGTCAGCAACGGATCAAAACTTGACGGAGAATGACTTTGACGAGATGAGAGAAGAAGGCTTCAGTCCATCAAACTTCTCAGAGCTAAAGGAGGAATTACATACCCAGTGCAAAGAAACTAAAAATCTTGAAAAAAAAGTGGAAGAATTGATGGCTAGAGTAATTAATGCAGAGAAGGTCATAAACGAAATGAAAGAGATGAAAACCATGACACGAGAAATAAGTGACAAATGCACAAGCTTCAGTAACCGACTCGATCAACTGGAAGAAAGAGTATCAGCGATTGAGGATCAAATGAATGAAATGAAGCGAGAAGAGAAACCAAAAGAAAAAAGAAGAAAAAGAAATGAACAAAGCCTGCAAGAAGTATGGGATTATGTAAAAAGACCAAATCTACGTCTGATTGGGGTGCCTGAAAGTGAGGGGGAAAATGGAACCAAGTTGGAAAACACTCTTCAGGATATCATCCAGGAGAACTTCCCCAACCTAGTAGGGCAGGCCAATATTCAAATCCAGGAAATACAGAGAATGCCACAAAGATACTCCTCGAGAAGAGCAACTCCAAGACACATAATTGCCAGATTCACCAAAGTTGAAATGAAGGAAAAAATCTTAAGGGCAGCCAGAGAGAAAGGTCGGGTTACCCACAAAGGGAAGCCCATCAGACTAACAGCAGATCTCTCAGCAGAAACTCTCCAAGCCAGAAGAGAGTGGGGGCAAATATTCAACATTCTTAAAGAAAAGAATTTTAAACCCAGAATTTCATATCCAGCCAAACTAAGTTTTATAAGTGAAGGAGAAATAAAATCCTTTACAGATAAGCAAATGCTTAGAGATTTTGTCACCACTAGGCCTGCCTTACAAGAGACCCTGAAGGAAGCACTCAACATGGAAAAGAACAACCGGTACCAGCCATTGCAAAAACATGCCAAAATGTAAAGACCATCGAGGCTAGGAAGAAACTGCATCAACTAACGAGCAAAATAACCAGTTAATATCATAATGGCAGGATCAAGTTCACACATAACAATCTTAACCTTAAATGTAAATGGACTAAATGCTCCAATGAAAAGACACAGACTGGCAAACTGGATAAAGAGTCAAGACCCATCAGTCTGCTGTATTCAGGAGACCCATCTCACACGCAGAGACATACATAGGCTCAAAATAAAGGGATGGAGGAAGATTTACCAAGCAAATGGAGAACAAAAAAAAGCAGGGGTTGCAATCCTAGTCTCTGATAAAACAGACTTTAAACCATCAAAGATCAAAAGAGACAAAGAAGGCCATTACATAATGGTAAAGGGATCAATTCAACAGGAAGAGCTAACTATCCTAAATATATATGCACCCAATACAGGAGCACCCAGATTCATAAAGCAAGTCCTTAGAGACTTACAAAGAGACTTAGACTCCCATACAATAATAATGGGAGACTTCAACACTCAACTGTCAACATTAGACAGATCAACGAGACAGAAAGTTAATAAGGATATCCAGGAATTGAACTCATCTCTGCAGCAAGCAGACCTAATAGACATCTATAGAACTCTCCACCCCAAATCAACAGAATATACATTCTTCTCAGCACCACATCGTACTTATTCCAAAATTGACCACGTAATTGGAAGTAAAGCACTCCTCAGCAAATGTACAAGAACAGAAATTATTACAAACTGTCTCTCAGACCACAGTGCAATCAAACTAGAACTCAGGACTAAGAAACTCAATCAAAACCGCTCAACTACATGGAAACTGAACAACCTGCTCCTGAATGACTACTGGGTACATAACGAAATGAAGGCAGAAATAAAGATGTTCTTTGAAACCAATGAGAACAAAGATACAACATACCAGAATCTCTGGGACACATTTAAAGCAGTGTGTAGAGGGAAATTTATAGCACTAAATGCCCACAAGAGAAAGCAGTAAAGATCTAAAATTGACACTCTAACATCACAATTAAAAGAACTAGAGAAGTAAGAGCAAACGCATTCAAAAGGTAGCAGAAGGGAAGAAATCACTAAGATCAGAGCAGAACTGAAGGAGATAGAGACACAAAAAACCCTCCAAAAAATCAATGAATCCAGGAGTTGGTTTTTTGAAAAGATCAACAAAATTGACAGACCGCTAGCAAGACTAATAAAGAAGAAAAGAGAGAAGAATCAAATAGACGCAATTAAAAATGATAAAGGGGATATCACCACCGACCCCACAGAAATACAAACTACCATCAGACAATACTATAAGCACCTCTACACAAATAAACTAGAAAATCTAGAAGAAATGGATAATTTCCTGGACACTTACACTCTTCCAAGACTAAACCAGGAAGAAGTTGAATCCCTGAATAGACCAATAGCAGGCTCTGAAATTGAGGCAATAATTAATAGCCTACCAACCAAAAAAAGTCCAGGACCAGATGGATTCACAGCTGAATTCTACCAGAGGTACAAGGAGGAGTTGGTACCATTCCTTCTGAAACTATTCCAATCAATAGAAAAAGAGGGAATCCTCCCTAACTCATTTTATGAGGCCAACATCATCCTGATACCAAAGCCTGGCAGAGACACAACAAAAAAAGAGAATTTTAGACCAATATCCCTGATGAACATCGATGCAAAAATCCTCAATAAAATACTGGCAAACTGGATTCAGCAGCACATCAAAACGCTTATCCACCATGATCAAGTGGGCTTCATCCCTGGGATGCAAGGCTGGTTCAACATTCGCAAATCAATAAACATAATCCAGCATATAAACAGAACCAAAGACAAGAACCACATGATTATCTCAATAGATGCAGAAAAGGCTTTTGACAAAATTCAACAGCCCTTCATGCTAAAAACGCTCAATAAATTCGGTATTGATGGAACGTACCTCAAAATAATAAGAGCTATTTATGACAAACCCACAGCCAATATCATACTGAATGGGCAAAAACTGGAAAAATTCCCTTTGAAAACTGGCACAAGACAGGGATGCCCTCTTTCACCACTCCTATTCAACATAGTGTTGGAAGTTCTGGCTAGGGCAATCAGGCAAGAGAAAGAAATCAAGGGTATTCAGTTAGGAAAAGAAGAAGTCAAATTGTCCCTGTTTGCAGATGACATGATTGTATATTTAGAAAACCCCATTGTCTCAGCCCAAAATCTCCTGAAGCTGATAAGCAACTTCAGCAAAGTCTCAGGATACAAAATTAACGTGCAAAAATCACCAGCATTCTTATACACCAGTAACAGACAAACAGAGAGCCAAATCATGAATGAACTTCCATTCACAATTTCTTCAAAGAAAATAAAATACCTAGGAATCCAACTTACAAGGGATGTAAAGGACCTCTTCAAGGAGAACGACAAACCACTGCTCAGTGAAATAAAAGAGAACACAAACAAATGGAAGAACATACCATGCTCATGGATAGAAAGAATCAATATCGTGAAAATGGCCATACTGCCCAAGGTAATTTATAGATTCAATGCCATCCCCATCAAGCTACCAATGAGTTTCTTCACAGAATTGGAAAAAACTGCTTTAAAGTTCATATGGAACCAAAAAAGAGCCCGCATCTCCAAGACAATCCTAAGTCAAAAGAACAAAGCTGGAGGCATCACGCTACCTGACTTCAAACTGTACTACACGGCTACAGTAACCAAAACAGCATGGTACTGGTACCAAAACAGAGATATAGACCAATGGAACAGAACAGAGCCCTCAGAAATAATACCACACATCTACAGCCATCTGATCTTTGACAAACCTGAGAGAAACAAGAAATGGGGAAAGGATTCCCTATTTAATAAATGGTGCTGGGAAAATTGGCTAGCCATAAGTAGAAAGCTGAAACTGGATCCTTTCCTTACTCCTTATATGAAATTAATTCAAGATGGATTAGAGACTTAAATGTTAGACTTAACACCATAAAAATCCTAGAGGAAAACCTAGGTAGTACCATTCAGGACATAGGCATGGGCAAAGACTTCATGTCTAAAACACCAAAAGCAACGGCAGCAAAAGCCAAAATTGACAAATGGGATCTCATTAAACTAAAGAGCTTCTGCACAGCAAAAGAAACTACCATCAGAATGAACAGGCAACCTACAGAATGGGAGAAAATTTTTGCAATCTACTCATCTGACAAATGGCTAATATCCAGAACCTACAAAGAACTCAAATTTACAAGAAAGAAACAAACAACCCCATCAAAAAGTGGGCAAAGGATATGAACAGACATTTCTCAAAAGAAGACATTCATACAGCCAACAGACACATGAAAAAATGCTCGTCATCACTGGCCATCAGAGAAATGCAAATCAAAACCACAATGAGATATCATCTCACACCAGTTAGAATGACGATCATTAAAAAGTCAGGAAACTACAGGTGCTGGAGAGGATGTGGAGAAATAGGAACACTTTTACACTGTTGGTGGGATTGTAAACTAGTTCAACCATTATGGAAAACAGTATGGGGATTCCTCAAGGATCTAGAACTAGATGTACCATATGACCCAGCCATCCCATTACTGGGGATATACCCAAAGGATTATAAATCATACTGCTGTAAAGACACATGCACACGTATGTTTATTGCGGCACTATTCACAATAGCAAAGACTTGGAATCAACCCAAATGTCCATCAGTGACAGACTGGATTAGGAAAATGTGGCACATATACACCATGGAATACTATGCAGCCATAAAAAAGGATGAGTTTGTGTCCTTTGTAGGGACATGGATGCAGCTGGAAACCATCATTCTTAGCAAACTATCACAAGAACAGAAAACCAAACACCGCATGTTCTCACTCATAGGTGGGAACTGAACAATGAGATCACTTGGACTCCGGAAGGGGAACATTACACACCGAGGCCTATCATGGGGAGGGGGGAGAGGGGAGGGATTGCACTGGGAGTTATACCTGATGTAAATGACGAGTTGATGGGTGCTGACGAGTTGATGGGTGCAGCACCGCAACATGGCACAAGTATACATATGTCACAAACCTGCACGTTATGCACATGTACCCTAGAACTTAAAGTATAATAATAATAAAAAATAAAAAAATAAAAATAAAATAAAAAAATAAATAGTATGTTATGAATTTGTCATCTAGTAGATTTCATGAAACCTGTATGTTTTTAAAAAAATTCCAGCATTTTATTGATATTTAGAAAATATGTTTTAGTTCCAAGAAATAGAAGTGCAATCTCTTACAGGCAGGTGCAAGGGTGAGGAATATAGTGATTTATAATTTCTCCTTAAAGAGGGTTTCTGAGTTGCCATTTCACATCCATTAATGGATTTAAAATTATTTTTCTGAATCTTAGGCATTCTTAAAAGGAAATCTCCTTGAATAGCAATAAAATTATCATAGGTCATGCTATTATCTGAATATTTGTATCCCCCTAAAATTCATATGTTGAAGCCTAATCCTCAAAGTATTGGAATTAAGAGTTGAGGTCTTTGGGAGATGATTAGGTCATGACAGCTCTTTTATAAGGATTAGTACCGTAATAAAAGAAGCTCAAAGAATCTTGTTCATCCTGTCTACCATTTGAAGACACAGGAAGAATGTGCCATCTTTAAAGAGAAGAGCAGCCCTCACCAGACAGTAAATCTACCAGCACCTTGATCTTGGACTTCCCAACCCCCAGAACTGTGAGAAATAATTTTCTGTTGTTTATAAATTACCCAACCTGTGGCATTTTGTTATAGCAGCACAAATGGACTGACAGAGGTCAGTCCTTTGGCTGATGCACATGCTCTTTGGCTCTGTCTACAAGGCTTTTAAAAACAACAAAAATTAGCTGCTCCTGTAGTACAATGCTCTTACCTTTGGTTTCTTTATGGGAGAGGATCTATGGAATCTTTTTAAATGCTAACATGAATTTAAGGTATGTCTATATGTATGATCCCCTTAGACTGAACTTTCACTTGAGTAACTTGAGGGTCTAGAAACTGTAACATAATAAAAGCCCTTAAATGAAAGTTCTACAAAATCTGTAAAAAATAGTGAGAATAGAGGAAATTGAGCAGCAGACTTAACATCTAGTTCAAGTCCTAGTCTGCTGCTTACTAGGTATATGACAATGAATATGTTGCCTGAAACTATTCTTTGCCTTAGTTTCATCATCTGTAAGTAGGGGTAATAATCATAGTACCTACCTCATGATGTTGTGGAGATCAAATGAGAACATGTATATTAAGGTGCTATACAAATGGTAAAACATGGCTGGGTGTGGTGACTCACACCTATAATCCCAGCACTTTGGGAGGCCAAGGTGGGTGGATCACCTGAGGTCAGGAGTTCAAGACCAGCCTGACCAACATGGCAAGACCCTATCTCAACTAAAAAATTCAAAAATTAGCAGGGTGTGTTAACGGACACCTGTAATCCCAGCTACTTAGGAGGCTGAGGCAGGGAGAATTGCTTGAACCTGGGAGGCAGAGATTGCAGTGAGCCAAGATCATGCCACTGTACTCCAGCCTGGGTGACAGAGCAAGACGCCATCTCAAAATAAAATAAAATAGAATAAAATAATACAAATATGTGTTCCCATAATTGTTTTAAAATTGATTCATGTTTTAATAGTCATAAGAAAGCAAGATCCTATGGCATGAGGATTGAGGTATAGGGGCAGCCTGGATTTACATGAATTTAAATTTTCATCAGTTAACACAAGTTCCTTTCAAAATCTAGGCTTTTGTTTCACTTTACTCCTTCACAGTAACATATGTGAGATGAAGACACTCATGTATCAGATTAGTTCAATATCAATACAGAATCATCAGCCAAGCAGGGACATGACATCAAAACTCAAACTGAACACTAGTTAATGAAGAACTAGAGCATACAAATACTATTATCAAAAGACATGCTGTGTCATCAGGACTTGATTTTGGTTACTCTCTTTGGTACTGGGTTAGAGTTCAACCTTTAATTTTGGTCTGCCGGTGAGGTGGAGTGATAGCAAAGTGGAGCAACCTCTACTTTCAGGGTCCTGAGGTACAAGCCTAGTTTTAGCTACATCTGTTTCCACTAGGCCCACTGAAGGCTAAAAATCTATCTGTTCAAATATTTCACTGGAGCTAGAAATGGCTTGTTTAAAGGGTCCCAGATGCCTTTCTTTCTCTATACAGTGCATTCTTTTTGGCTTATCTTTGCTTCTTGGTCTTGTTAAACATCTTCATTCCTTGGTGTCTCAGACTGGACTGGGGTGACAGTTCTTAGGCTGCCTCATCCTTAGGGGAAAGAACTAAGTGGTTTGTCTTTCATGGAGGTTAATAAGTACTTCTCTTGTTGGTTGGTTTGTGTATAAAAACTCAGGCTTTGGCACTCAATCTGTTATGGATCTTAATAAATGACCCTCTGTTTATGCACTTAGAAATAACACTTGTATTACCAGTATAGCTACCAAATGTTGAAGTAAATCACCACACATGACAAACAGATCTTAAACCATTTGCTTGACTATTTCCTTGACCTGTCTTGGAATGTGAGGAAATGGAAAAAAAAAAATCAAGTGATAGGAATGTTTTGCATTTGTAGAGAAATAGAGGAAATCCACTGTAGTTCTAAGGGAAAACATGCATAGCAACTATTATTCCAAGGAGATTGTTTAGGTGTCACTATTTCAAAGTTTGCTATGTATTTTCAAGTTGTTAGGAAATATTTCTAAATTGTGTCTACCTCCCTGTCTTGATAAAAAGTTGATCAAAGTTAAATAAATCTTTCCATAATGTTGGGAAATCTCATCGTGTCCCTGACCATCTTTACTGTACAACTGTGGTGTTTGATGTCTCTGGACCACTGCTTTAATCGTCAATGAAATATGTCTAGGATCATATATGGAGATGTAAAAGGTTTAGGAAATTGAGCTGAATTGGATTGAGCACTTCATTCCTTGCTAATATTTTTAGTAAAATTACTACCACGATTTTTTTCTATGTGACTTGCCATCTTTTTTAAGTAGAACGTTCAAAACATGACTTGAGAGTTCTTTTAGTTGTAATCTAGCTGATTAAGATTTTATTCTATTAGAAAAATTAGACAGAAAAAGGGAGGTAGAGAGAGAGAAAGAGAGAATATTACATTAACCAAAATGGTGTCTACTCTACGGGCACATTTACGATGTAGAAGGTGTTTTTTTATTTTTTGGTTTGTTTGTTTGTTTGTTTTAGTCTAGAGATCTATCATAGTAGACAGGAGAGAATTCAACTAAAAGGAAAACTTCACTTCCTCTATTTTATTGACTATTGAAGTTGGGAGCAAGATGACAAACCAATAATAAAATTGGGATAGTACCCAGAACCTATGTTGTTTCAATGTAGGCTTTCACTTTTCTTTTTCTTTCTTTTTTTTTTTTTTTTTTTTTTTTTTTTTTTTTTTTTTTTTTTTTTTTGAGATGGAGTCTCACTCTGTCACTCAGGCTGGAGTGTAATGGCACAATCTTCAGCTCAATGCACCTCTGCCTCCCAGGTTCAAGCAATTCTCTTGCCTCAGCCTCCCGAGTAGCTGGGATTACAAGCACCAGCCACCATGCCTGGTTATTTTTGTATTTTTAGTAGAGACAGGGTTTCACCATATTGGCCAGGCTGGTCTCAAACTCCTGACCTCATGATCTGCCTGCCTCGGCCTCCCAAAGTGCTGAGATTACAGACTTGAGCCACCACGCCTGGCCGGCTTTCACTTTTCATTAGAAAGTGGGCAATATGCAAATGCCCATCAATGAACGACTGGATAAAGAAACTACAGTATATATATATATATGCTGGAATACTAGTCAGCCATAAAAAGGAATGAAATAATGGTGTTTGCAGCAATCTGGATGAGATTGGAGATTATTATTCTAAGTGAAGTAACTCAGGAATGGAAAACCAAACATCACATATTTTCACTCATATGTCTGAACTAAGCTATGAGGATGCAAAGGCATAAGAATGATACAATGGACTTTGGGGACTTGGGGGAAAGGGTGGGAAGGAGGTGAGGGATAAAAGACTACAAATAGGGTGGCGTGTATACTGCTCTGGTGATGGGTACACCAAATTCTTACAAATCACCACCAAAGAACTTACTCATGTAAACAAACACCACCTGTACCCCAATAACCTATGGAAAAAATGGAAATAAATAAACTATGGTATCACTACAAAAAAAGTGGGCAATATGATTACATGAAAAAGTCTTATTCCCAGAAAAATTATTTTTTCAGTTATATACTGCTGGACATGAATGCATACCATTCTTCTTAGGAAAGAATTTTCAGATGGTTGACTCTCATTCTATTTGTAGTTCACTGAATGTGCTCTATGGCCCATAAAAATAACAAGGAAACTTTTTATTATTTGATACTGCATTATTCTAAGTTGCCACTGCATAGCAACAACTACTTCCTTTGTTGTTTAGTAAATTCTCAAATCAAATTAATTGAGACATTTTATATGCCCTGTAATTCATTTAGATCATACATGGTGAGCATTACTTGCAAAATCTTGTGACTATCCATATGTAGTTTACATGGGCCTTATTCAAAATCACTGAAAAGTCTAGTCAGAAAACTTCCAAATTCCTATCACAAATCTAATTTGGTGAGTTTGAATGTCCCCTATAAAATTCACATTGAGATTTAATTGCCATTTTAACAATATTGAGTGGTGGGACCTGTAAGAGGTGTTTAGGTCATGAGAGCCCTACCCTCATAAATGGATTAACACCATTATAGTGGGAGTGAGTATGTTATTACCAGAATGTGCTTCTTATAGAAGGATGAGTTTGCCCTTGTTTTGTCTCTCTCTTTGCCCTTCTGCCATTGGATTGTACAGCAAGAAGGTCCTTGCCAGATACTGGCCCCTTGATTTTGAATTTCCTAGCCACCAGAACTGTCAGCCAAAACACTATTGTTCAGTGTAAATTACCAGTCTGTAATATTCTGTTATGGGTGCACAAAACATACTAAGACAATCAGTTGAATAGTTCTTCCAACTTGGAGTCCTTTCGGGAAAATGAGCAGGTCTCTGTAAAGGATACCATGTGAACTAGATTATGTGCTAATGGTAAACACCATTATAATATAGCTAACATTTACTGAACTTGTTTTATATTCCAGCCACATGACCTATATAAACTTAATTCTGACAACAATTCAGTGAGGTAGACATTGTTTTCATTATTTCCAATAGTTGAGAAAAGTGAATCACAGGGTGGTTAAACAAATTGCTCAAGTTTGCACAGGTTCAAAGTGGCAGACCTGTAATACGGATTCAGGCACTCTGACTTTAGTTTTGTAAAGCAAAAAATATCAGAGACAGATTTTAATCAATTTAAATAGAGGCTTGTTCTGCCAAAGTGAAGGACTATGGCCCATGACTCAGCCTCAGGAGGTCCTGAGAACATGTGCCCAAGGTGGTTGGGTTACAGCTTGGTTTTATACATTTTAGGGAGATGGAACTTATAGGCAGAGACATAAATCAATACATGTAAGGTATACATTGGTTTGTCCCAGAAAGGCATGACATCTCAAAACAAGGGCTTCTAGGTCATAGGTAAATTCAAAGATCTCCTGATTGGCAATTGGTTGAGACAATTAAGCTCTGTCTGAAGAGTTGAAGTCAGTTGGAGTGAAGATAAGGGGTGTTGTGGAAGCCAAGGATCTTGTCATGTATATGAAGCCTCCAGGTAACAGACTTCAGAGAGAATAGATGGTGATTTTCTCTTATCGGACCTTAAAAGGGTGTCAGACTCTCCAAAAATGACCTAGTAAGGGAAAGAGATTCTTTCTCTACAGAATGCATATTTCCCCCAAAAGAGAGAGTTTTGCAGGGTCATTTCAAAATAGGTCAAAGAAATATATTTGGGTGTAAAGTATTTTGATTTCCTTCAGGGCCTGCTATCTGTCATGTGATGTGATACCAGAGTCAGGTAGAAATTGGTATCTTATTGCTACAAATATTCTATTTTATCAGTAATAAGATCTCTGTTTTAATGTTAATGCTGGTCAATTGTGTCTAAACTCCAAAGGGAGGAGGCTATAATGAGGTATGTCTGACCCCACTTGCTGTCATGGCCTGAACTAGTTTTTCAGATTTCTTTGGGATCCCTTTGGCTAAGAGAGGGATCCCTTCGGTTAGTTGAGGGGCTTAGAATTTTATTTTTGGTTTACAGTATCTACACTTTCAATCACTGAATTGTACAACCCAGCAATGCCACCATATGATATAGTAGAGCCCCATTATATCATAATTGTTGGTTGATCCTCTGTGCCATTTAGCCTGTGTCCCATTTTGTCCTCTCCTATCCTTGGTGCCAAACACCTATTTCCTACATTTCCTTACCATCAAGGCATCCTATATCCAGTGCAGATGGCTTTGGTCTTTAATAGTGGCATCTTGATCTCCTAATAGAATCAGAGTTGTCAAGTTTGTTTTGTTTTGATTTCTCCCTTATTGTGTTTAACTCTGTTTGTTATGTTCTATTTTTCTATTGCTCCTGTGTCTCCTCCACTGGATCCTCTTTTCTTGTTCTCCCTTTTATTTTTTTCTTCGTTCTTTCTCTTTATAAATGCATTTATAATCATGGCTCTGGTGAATACCTCTGAGCACCTTTCCCACCAACCTCTATCACCAGCTGTAATCATTTTCATAAGCTCCTTTCTCTCTAACCATTTACTATATCCTGCCATGAGCTCACTTAGCCTAAAACAAACTTATCACCCTCTTTACCAAACCAGTTTGACACTACCTTTTAAATTTTAATGGCATGATTCAGCCTTAAAACTTCCAACTCATTTGTTATTCAACCTTCTGGTTCCCTTATCTCGTCAATCATCAAGTCCTGTTGATCCTTCTTTTGTAATATATCTCATCCATTAATTCCTTTGTATTCCTGGGGCCTGAATATTTTCCAGGCCTCATTATATCTTGCTTGTAATAGTATAATAATCTTCTAACTAGTCTCCTGGCTTCCATGGTGCTTACCCCCTAGTGTCTCTCCGCAGTTCACATCCACATCATCTGTTCCACTGAGGGTAGAGAGGAGGAATGTAACTATAATAAATTAAAGTTAAAATAAGTAGAAATAGAATAGTTTGAAATCAGAGAAGCAAGCTGTCATTGTTGGTTGAGATAATCAGGGAAAGCTTTAGGAAGTGGATGGAATTTAGAATTTATATAAATAAAGAGATCTGAGGAGGGCGTTTAAGATTGGGGAAAACTGGGTGAACAGAAGCTTGGGATGGAAATGTAAGAAGTTTGGGGATACTTAGTAGGCCTGGCTGAACTGGAACATTATTGTAGGAAAAATGAGGTTGAAAATATAGTCTGGGCTCTGATTGTAGGGATCCTTGAATACCAGGCAAAGGAATTTAAAATGTATCATGTAGAAAATGGGTAGAGACATGATGAAATTGGCATTTCCGGAAGCTGAATCTGGCAGCTGTGTGTAGGGTAGATTAGTGGGAGGAGAGACTAGAGAGGGGGGGCCTGGTGAGGAGGTTGTAATAGGGTTCAGATGTGAGTTAATGATGGCTTTGAATAGAATGACAGAACAGAACTGATGAGATGGATGCAGATGTGCAAAGCATTATGGAAGGAAATTTGATAAGGTTTCCTTGAGAGGCTGAATTTGCAAGCAGTTGGGAGAGGAAATGGGAGGGTTGGACTCCGGATGACCAGGAGAATATACATCAAAATGTTCCCATCCATCAAGCTTCAGTGCTTCCTCCTCTAAGAGTACTTGTCCCAAAGGAGCACTGTGAGCAAGCCACTTTGTCTATAATAGATGCTCAAATAGCATTAAGGGAAAGCCCACTCCAGCTGGCATGACGTTGCATGCTCTGAATTCCTAGACACCTATTGACTCTACTTTTAGTAAGCGTTTAGCATACATGATTTCTACTAAACCAGTTTTTAATTTGAGGATGTTTTACCTCTACAGTGAGAGAGATCAGGAGAGTTTTGAGGGCAGAAACCACGCTTTATTCCTTAGATTCCCACCTATCTAGTCCAGTTTTAGACCCACATTAGTTGTTAAAAATATTTTCCTTGATTGTTTCCTTTCATCCTCTTTGGGGGCTTGGATCGATCATCTCACAGGTGTACTTTCCTGTCCATTATTATGCTGATGAGACTTACAGTTTAAACACGTTACCACACCTGAGCCTCAGGTACTTATAGAAACTTTCTGTGGCCTGTCTTCATAGTCTCTTTCCTTTTCCAGTGCAGTTTACTGAGTCTGATCACATATTTTATGTTTCAGTAGGTGCTTGTTAATTGTTGGTTTACTTTAAGATTCCTGGCTGTGGTATAAGCTCTGCTTTATAGCTAATGCAGCTTTAGTTCCATCTGCATATTTTAGCAATACTACACAAAGTGAATGTATTGGCACAAATGACAGACTTTGTTGGTTTAATTTTGTAAACTGTTTAAAATTTGGTTCATTTCTTTTCATTTGCAAAGTATTTTTATTCAAGTGTATTATATAGCTATTCATCTCAGAAGAAATTTGCTATTGCCTGAAAAATACAGTTTGCTTTATGATCCTAATATTATAAAGGATCAGAGAAAAGAATATCTCTACAAACAAAATATTTATTTGATCTCGAGACTCTTCTCAAATACATTTTATTCATGCACCGATCAGAATTTCTACAAACGTACGACTACATGTTACCTTAAACTGGTAAGATTTAATGTATTTGACAGTAATTCCCATTAAAGGAAACTGTTGCAGGACTCTTTCTCCTATGCCTATATTAGAGCCCTGAATCCCAATGCCAGATCTGCCCTTTAATTTCTTTGAGAACTTAGGCAAGGCACTTGGCATTCCTGGGTCTCTTTCTCCCATCTGTAAAGCAAGAGTATTGAACTAGATCACCCTCTATGCTAGCATTAATTTTGGTTTCGAGTTAGCTAAAAAAAGAGAAAAACAAAAAACAAAAAACTTTCCTTTTTTTTTTTTTTAAAAAAGCATATACCATGGAAATTTTAGGAGCTAAGGACAGATTGTGCTCCAGCATACACAGGCCTCATAGAAATTGGAATGGGGGACAGGAAAGCCATCAGGATTGGAGGTTATTTTGTCTCAGGATCTGGCTAACTACAAAGCTCTCTCTCTCTCTCTCCCTCCTTTTCCCCACATATTTGCAATATTCTCATTCTACTGCTGACTTCCTTGTATCTTCAGCTTACATATGGCCCACAAAAGTTCTATCCTCAAGTCCCCCACCTCCTTCTATCTCAGCCGCTACAATTATCAGGCTCATCCTCTCAATGTTCAATTATAAAATTCAAGAGAGAAAATGATTGACTCGACTCATTTTTTTAAAGCCAGATCTTGTAAAACATAGATTGGCTGGTCAGGCTATAGAATGAATGCATTTGTATGAATTGTTCACAGTGGTCCAATTAGTTGTGGCCAGTGGAGGTGGGAGGTTGATTCATTTGGAACTGAAATGAGAGTTAAGGATTGCAAAAGTTATATTCTAGAAAAGTACTTAGACAGATAAACAGGTACTCTGAATTGCACCTAATACATCTTCCATCACTGAAATTCTGTTAATCAAAAAGTATTATTTCTTATTGAATAACAAAAGAGATGGTTCTCTAATAGTTAGGATTTCAGGAATTAGCCAGCAAGTAGGAGAGATTTTAGTTTTGTTATTGTTAAAATATAAATTCCAATGTAAAATTAAGATATGCTTTAGGCTGTTTTTATCTTTAGAATGTGTGAGTTTTAGCTTCCTTTTTGAAAAAGTGAGCATTGGATTCCTAGAGCCAACTTGTTTTAGAAAAGAACAGAACTATGGGGCACAGAGAAAAAGCTTCATCTAAAGTAAGGCCCATTTTTACATCTTACCTTAAAAATCTAGGCAAGGATCTCAATAATGGATCTCACTCTTCATATGTCCAAAACTGAACTTTTGATTCTTACCTTTCCCTCATCTACTCCTTGTCACTTCTTTTCTTTCCCCACTGAATGGCAATTCCATTCATTTTGTTGGAGACACAAAACCTGGGTTATTTTTTACTTCTCTATTTCTCCCATATCCCATATCCAATTCATCATCCAGTTCTTGAAAATATATTCCAAATTTTATCATCTTTGCCATTGCTACCTTGCTAGTCAAAGCTATCATCATCTTTTACTGGGACTATTGCAATAGTCTGTGTGATCACTTGCTTTGGGCCACATAATGAAATAAATAGGTTTTCAGGGGGTGGCTTGAATAGGAAAAGGGAACTCTTTTAGAGAGTCACATAACATATGGGTTCTGGTCCCATTTCTTCTATTAACTTAACTAGCTATGCAAACTGGGGTAAGTCACTTCACCTTTCTGGAACATGAAGTGGTTTCTATAATGAATCTCTTTCTCTCTCAGTATTCCACACCATACTTGCCCTCATCACCTTGCTTCTGAATCCCCTGCTGTGCTTTCTACTGACCATCTGGAGGGACCCTCTCTTCACAGCATCCAGTGCTCCAGGCTGGTGACTGTGGGAAAGGGAGTTCTACTATTTGTGATGCTCACTGTGTTCCAGGCATTGTACCAGGTGCTTTATGCACGTTATCTAATTTGAACTTCTCCATAACTGTATGAAGCAGGTATTATTTTATTCCTGTTTTGGAGATGAATAAATTAAGCTCTAGATGCATTAAACAGCTTACTCAAGTTGTAAAGCTAATAAGAAGTGGATCAGCCTTTTCCAGGCTGTTTGTAAAAGGAATATCATTCTGTTTTCTAGAACTTGGAGCTTGGAGGGAAGTTTTGACTATAAAGGTCAAGAGTGGAGATGAGGAAAATTTCAAGTGCTGATGTTGTTCCCATTCAGATTGAGAAGCCAAGTAAACTGGAAATCCTCATCTGTTTCTGAAGATTCCTACAGAAGTCTTTCCCTGACTCCTCTACCACCAAAACAGGAAGCAAGGCAGGGAGACAGAAAGAATGGGATACGAAATGGGATATGAAATAGGATAGGGGGCCGGGCGCGGTGGCTCAAGCCTGTAATCCCAGCACTTTGGGAGGCCGAGACGGGCGGATCACGAGGTCAGGAGATCGAGACCATCCTGGCTAACACGGTGAAACCCGGTCTCTATTAAGAAATACAAAAAACTAGCCGGGCGAGGTGGCGGGCGCCTGTAGTCCCAGCTATTCGGGAGGCTGAGGCCGGAGAATGGCGTGAACCCGGGAGGTGGAGCTTGCAGTGAGCTGAGATCTGGCCACTGCACTCCAGCCTGGGCGACAGAGCGAGACTCCGTCTCAAAAAAAAAAAAAAAAAAAAGAAATAGGATAGGGAATGGTTCAGTTTTTCTGTACCAAATCCCCTATGGGACACTCTTTTTGTATAGAAATGAACTAATGTGCACTAAGTTGGTGGAAATGGGATAAGAGGTCCTTAATCTCATAAATTTCCAAACACATTCTGGAAACATATTGCTTTCCACACTAATTACTATAATAGAAGGGGAATCTTAAGTTCCAAATTGAAACAGTGGAAGAACCATTTGGGGACAAACATATAAAGTACTTCAGGCCGACTCCTTCTCTTCACTCCACATAGGTAGCTATTCACTCTGCTTTCTGCAAGCCTTTTCATGCTCTCTGACGTTTGGCTTAATCTGATACCAGAGAATAGGTGGCTATTTTGTCATCATAAAAGTAGAAACATTGAATTTGAAGAGAATTTAAAGTTCATGTAGCCCACACCTTTGATTTTTCCTGAGAGGAAACAGACTACATGGGTTAAGTGACTTGCCTAAGGTTACTCAGCTAATAATTAGATACAGCTGATTTAAAGACCCAACCTCCCCACTTTTTCTTTTCTTTTTTCTTTCTTTTTTTGGTGATGGTTTGTAACAAAAATGTTTGCTTTCACAGAGCGTAATCTGTTGGGGCCTGACCTAGTGGTCCAATCTGAGGCCTGTATGATTTGAACATTTGCTATACACTAGAGCTCAAAGAAAGCCTTTACCAACTTTTGTTGCCTGGATTTCTTTCCCTCAAAAGTTGATGAGAATCCATATAACTGATGAATTTCTTTGCAGTCTGTTTATGGATGTGTGATTAAATCCCAGGTTTCTCATGGATGCATCTGAGCTTGCCCATGCTTTAAGGACTCATTGATCCCTGCATTTATTCTACTGCCCAATACATGCAGATATGGAAATTGCCCTAGCATCTTGTATGCATCCTTCCATGTTATTTTTGTTATATGATGAAATTTTCTAAATGTGTTTCCTACATTCAGGGATGCCTGCACAATTTAGGGGCACTCAAAAGAAGAATGAGAGAATGGACTTAGAATTATGTGTAATACATATTTTAATTGTGCTCATATATTTAGAGGCCTTCCCCATTTCAATTGGGCAAATACTTGAAAAAGTTTCTCTGGAAAAAATATATGTTAAAACTTAGTTTATCTATCTACATTTATTTTCATTCTCCCCAAAACTAATCAACTGGAATTTAAAATAAACCATAAATCTAAGAGAGAATGTAGCGGAGAAGGAAGGAGAGAGAAAGAAGGGGGTATTTATTGAGAGATTGATTGATTTTTATTGTGATTTATCTGAGGTCACCAAAAAGGCATCTAGGTTTCTCATTTTCTCTGCTTTTAAACTGGACAAGTCTACCCACTTAATTCTTCCAAATACAAGAAAGAAAACTAAACAGAATCTCTTATTGAAAAGTTGGGCTTCTGGACCAAGTCATGAAAATATTTTAAATGGTCCATCTGGATTGTAATCTCTAGATAGGTAGACAGTGTTCCTTTGAGTTGTGCATGGTGGCAGGGCACATTGGCTCACACCTGTAATCCCAGCACTTTGGAAGGCCAAGGTGGGAGGATTGCTTGAGGCCAGCAGTTTGAGACCAGCCTGGACAACACAGTAAAACACAATCTCTACAAAAAATAAAAAGTAATAAGCTGTGCATGGGAGCATGTGCCTGTGGTCTCAGCTACTCAAGAAGCTGAGGCCAGAGGGTTACAGTGAGCCATCATCATGCCACTGCACTCCAACTTGGGCAACAAAACGAGACCCTGTCTCAAAATAACAATAATAATAATAATAATAATAATTGCATGTGATCAAAATAACTCATTACTTAAATCGCTAATCTGTTTTAGAAAGTATATCAACAAATTACTGTGTTTTTCTCTCATTCACTTGAATTTAAAATTGGATTTTTGGTAACAAGATACGAGGCAAATGGGTACAACAACTGTACAGTACAAATTGCTCCAGGTGATGGTGCCATAGCAAAATTATTATAGGCGGATTCAAGATGCAAAAATTATTTCTTTGACAGCAAGCAGAAAGACAAATTACTCAGAGGCTGTGTACATGTGCTTCTATAATTGCTCATAAATTATTATGGTTCAAGTTAAAATTCAACGAGTTTGCCTAGACCACATGGTTTTATTTGAAATAAGAAAGTGGCAAATTGTTAGGAATTGGGAAATACAATCTGCATTATAAAATCATTACTAACACTGGAACATGGTAATTTTGTGTGCAACTTTTTCATTTGCTATCCCCTATTTGTCAAAATCTTCATTTTGTAACAGTTTTTAAGATTATGGAGCTTGCAACAGAAAAATCTGCCACTCGAATCTCACTAAAATATTATTTGCCATAAATTAGAGTTCATTATAAGGTGGGTATAACTTGGACCCTCTCTGAGGGGATTTAGTTACTGGATGGCATAAGATACCTTTCCTCATGATGTGGTTTTCCTGACTCTGGTCCTAAAAGCTGTTTTATGGGAGACTTCAGGGGACTTACCTCTTCATAACTTTTTGAACTAAGTTTAATGATTTGAATACATTTTCTTAGCCCAGGAATAGACGTCTAGTTTTTCAACCCAGCCTATGTCCACTCACCATTGTTAGATGACACTGTAATTCCAGAGTTACATAATAATATAAACTTGTTGTCATACTTATGCTACAATGGCAAGAGCATTTGTTATGGAGTCAAACATGGAGTTGTAACTTACTGTATGACATAAGTGGTTGCATAACTCCTCTAGGCCTCAGTTGCCTATATAATTTGGAATACCATGAACTCTCTGTCTACCATCCATGACGGCTGTGAGGAAGAAAACAAAAAGCCATGGGAAAATGCTTTGTAAATAAAGCCCTGTATAAATGGAAGGTATTAATTTTTTACTGAACTGAAAATCAATTGCTTTACAATATTATTCAGAGTATATGTGGTGAGGGAAAATTTTGGGATTTAAAAAGCACTCAAATCAGGCACAGTATTCCAGGGCATGTTATATATAGTGGCCACAATAATCTAAAGAGAAAATAAACACAACTTTCCTTAAGCATTTATTTCTGAGTTTCAAATAATGTTAGAACAAAGATGTTTCATCATTTCATGTAACTGAATTATTATATATTTTTAAAATACTTAATAAGAGAAATATAATGAGTGCTTTTTTTATAAGCAGTATATACATACACACACACTTACATACACATACTTAAGAAAACATGGACACTGTGTAACACCGTGTATGGAGGGTGTGTTAGTCCATTTGGGCTTTTATAACAAAAATATAGACTAAGTGCCTTGCAAACAGCAAAGATTAATTTCTCATAGTTCTAGAGGCTGAGAAGTAAGATCAAGGCACCAGCAGATTTGGTGTCTGGTGAGGGTCTATTCCTCCGATTCCTCGTAGACAGAGACTTCTAGTTGTGTCCTCATGTGGTAGAAGGAACTCTTTAGCTCTCTTTGGTCTCTTTCATAAGGGCATTAATCACAATCACGAGGGCTCTGCTCTCGTAACCTAATCACCTCCCCAAAGGCTGCACCTCGTAATCCCATCATGTTGGGGGTTGCAATTTTAAAATATGAATTTTGGAGAGACACAAACATTCAAACCATAGCAGAGGGACAGTTAAGCAATTGTCTTGGGGTCCCTTTAACTTCTAGATCAGTTATTGCAAAACTATGACCCAGGGGCTAAATCTGGCCCACCAGCTGTTTTGTAGTTTTACTGGAACACAGTCATGCTCATTTGTTTATATACTGTCTATGGCTGCTTTCTCACTACCATGGTAGGGGCGGATCACGAGGTCAGGAGATCGAGACCATCCTGGCTAACACAGTGAAACCCCATCTCTACTAAAAATACAAAAACTTAGCCGGGCGAGGTGGCAGGCGCCTGTAGTCCCAGCTACTCAGGAGGCTGAGGCAGGAGAATGGCGTGAACCCGGGAGGCGGAGCTTGCAGTGAGCTGAGATCCGGCCACTGCACTCCAGCCTGGGTGACAGAGCGAGACTCCGTCTCAAAAAAAAAAAAAAAAAAGAATTGAGTATTTATGACACACTTTGGCCAAAAAAGCTGAAAATATTTACCACGAGGCCCTTTACAGAAAAAGTTTGCTGACTCCCATTCTATGCTTTGCAGAAAAGGCTGCTCAAAAAGCCTCCCTCGCTTTTACCATTTCAAATGAAATACACATTTCCCCCTTGATGTGCACCAGGTTTTTAGGTACTTATTTTGCCAAAAGAAAGAATACAAAAGGGTCAACTGACATGACTCCTGGTTTTGCTTTTGGTTTCTTCCATTTGTCTTCTCAGCTTTCCCCATAATCAATAAGAATAGTAGATAATCTTCACCAAATGGGATTTTCTTGAAAGTTTGGAAGGATTTTATTTTTCATACAAGTATTTTGGAAAGGTGAACTGTATTTTCTAGAACCTTTGATATCTCTGCTAATATGTTATGCATATTTTACATTGAGTTAGCAGAATCTGCAAGTATGATACCGCAGCAAATGCATTCTGTGCTTTTTACCTTGGTTTCTGGAAGCTCCTATCA
This sequence comes from Papio anubis, assembly GCF_008728515.1. Classification (NCBI taxonomy): domain Eukaryota; kingdom Metazoa; phylum Chordata; class Mammalia; order Primates; family Cercopithecidae; genus Papio; species Papio anubis. The sequence continues at coordinate 48,535,072 of NC_044996.1, read as the reverse complement.
TTTCTGTATCTCTAGCTCTTGTAAGTGTATGGCTGAAAGACACCCTATTCCTAAGAAGATGGTCATTTCAGGCTCAAAAAAGAGAGTAGCTACTTATAGTTAGGCTTGGCCCTAAGTAGGAAGAGACTGGTCCAAGGTCCTTTCCTATGTAAACTTGTCTGTCGTGTCACTGAACTTTATCTAAAGACCTGCCATTTGATTACACCCCCTCCACTCCACCTGAATACTACAGAGGAGAGTTAAGAGAACTCTTCCAAAGGTTCTCTTTGTAGAGTAGCAATACTCTCTACAAGGTATCTGAGCAGCTGATGAATTAGACATTTATTATAATGAGTTGAAGACATTCATGTGTTCTTGTCAACAGTTAAAGGTAGGGAACAATAACCTAAAATGATTTCAATTGCCTGTGGAAAGCAAACAAACAAACAAACAGAAATCTTGTATTATCTTGGAATTCACTGACTCTGAGCTGACAACAGATTGCCCAGTAATCAGGCTGTGTCTCACAAGCAGTGATTTGATTGAGTTCTCATATCCTTCTTTGAATGAGAGAGGTTGGTAAGACGGAAATTGGCCTGAGCTGATCCCAAAACTTCCCAGATTGAATTATGATTAAATGTGTTGAGAGTGACCAACGTGTTGAGGGTGACCAATCCGTTGAAGTTTGCCCAAGACTGTCTGGATTTAAAACTGAAAGTCCTGCATTCTGGGAAACCCTTCAGTCTCAAGGAAACTGGAACAAGTTGGTCACCACAGGTGGACTATGAGATAAAATAATAGCTCAACCTTGATATTGTGCAAAGAAATGTGAGTAAGATACGTGAAATACCAGTTAGTGACAGAAGTGAGAAATGCTAATAAGCAAAAGTTACAGGGCAAGAACAAGAGCTCTCTTAAGTTATTGCAATGGTTAGCATACTTCAGGGGCTCCTGACTTAACCATATCCTCCTTTATGTACTTTCAATTCATGCTCTATATCTGTTATGGATTGACTTTATAGTATAGTGCTTAAAACCTCAGCCTTGGGAATCAGACAGTGTGGGTTTAAATCCTGGCTCTACCACTGATAAGCTGAGTGACTTTGAACAGATTATATACACTCTCTGTGCCTTAATTTCACCATCTGTAAATAAGGTTACTAACAATAGTAGCTGCCTTGTGAGGCTTAGGGAGAGATTAAACATGTCATTTTAAATCATTTTGAACAGTTTCTGGAACATAGTATGTGCTTAGTGTTAGCTACTATTAAAATATTTAAATCCTGTTTTATTCTACTTTGCATATATCACTACCGTGTAGGTGTCTCATAGACACCTCCAGCTCAGTGTATCTAAACCTGAATTCTTCATCCTTGTCCCCAAACTGCTCCTTCTCCTGTGTTGGCAATTTCAGTGAAGGAAGGAAGTTACCTTAGATTATTCTGGAAGGAAGGAAGTTACCTTAGATTATTCTGGAAGGAAGGAAATTACCTTAGATTATTCTGCAAACCTTAGATTATTCTTGATTCTTTTCTTTCCTTCACCCTCTACATACAGGCAATGATCCTTTATACTCCCCACTGACCATTCATTTATTCTTTATTGTATATTCTTCCTTTTATTATAAAACATTTGAGTGCCACCCACTGTTCCATAAAAATTTGGGAGCTTAATAGTGTTGCCACTGAAGCAGTATCTTAAAAGCCATGAACCCTTTCCATAGTTCTCCACATGCAATCTCTTACAACTCTAATCTACCTTCACATTGCTTATATCCCTATCTACTCTGCTGTTCTCTTTGCTACTTCCTTGGTTCACCTTCACTTTTTTATCTCAACTATAGTGACAATTTCATAAATGATCTCTGTGCTTCTAGTCTTGACCTCTTCCAGTCTTTGTTTCACGCTACTACCAGAATGATCTTTGTAAAAAGCTAATCATTAGAGATCCTTCAATGGCTCCACATGGCTTTCAGAATAATTGCCAAACTTCTTGACTTAACAATACAAGGCCTTTAAATGATCTGTCTCTTATTTACTTCGCTGGTATCTTCTAACATTTACCCATATGCCCCAGCCATATGGAACCACATGTAATTTCCTGAACATGTCACATTGTTTCTGGTCTTCATGACCTCACATGTACAGTTTCCTTTGCTTGGGATGTCCTGTCCTCTGTATTCATCTAGCTATTGGCTCCTCATTTTTCAAAATTTAGTTCAAGGGCCACTTCCTCTGCAGATCCCTCTTTGATCTTCCAGTCTGGCTCAGTAGCTCCCAAGACACCTCATTCTTTCTTTTGTGGTATCATATTGAAGATACCTCTGGTATGCTTAATGGTTAAAAGCATAGCCTTGGAAGCAGTGTCCTTGGATTTGAATATTGGCTCTCACACTTACCAGTAAAGTGGCCTTGGATAGGTTACTTAATCCTCAGTGTCCTTGTATATTATATGGAGAAATCATATTGATAAAACCTACTTGCAGGGATTAGATAAGTTAATACATGTAAAGTCCTTAGAATAGTGCCTGGCACATGTTAAGCCCATTGTATTATCTATTAATATCATCACCACAAATACTTATTTAATAATCCCACTAGAATGTAAGCTTCCTGAGACAAAGGCCTATATATTATTTGACAGTGTAGCCCCAGGCTCTATTCTAGTGCCTGAAATATAGGTGCTGAATAAATGTGTGTTGAAAAATGAAGGAATAAATAAATAAACTAAAGAAATGGAGAACTGAAATGTCTTCCCCCACCAAAAGCAGTTAACATCCCAACCCACCAAGCCCCACTTAGCTTCATATACCTGGAAGAGGGAGAGACTAATGACTTTAGCTTGTCCTTATTTTTGCATTTGCAATATCTACTGTGCTATTTGGAGGAAAGTATGCAGGCTTGGCTCCATTTTCAAATGCCAGAAGTTTTTGCCTTCACCATCACTTTAAACCTTGTGAAAATAATCAAAAGATGATACTGTCCCCTATTGCAAAAGTGAAATTCTAGCAAATCACAAAAGAATAAATGATGAAAAGTCTTCTTAATCATGGAGCTAATTGTGCTCCATCCTGCTCATTCTAGACACTTGGAGAGATGATTTCAAGAATTGGCCAAATTCCAGATGAATCACAAAGCACATGAACGAAGATGAGTGACAGCACAGTAAGAAGAACATCTCTGCTTAACATAAATGGAGACAAATTGACCTAGATTTGAGACTGTAAAGTTACACGAGAGAAGTCTTTTTGACTGTGTTTTTAAAGTGGAGTGGGGAAAAGCCATCTATTTGTTTGGCAACTCTTCTGTAATAAAGACTTAATTCAAACTAACTGCAAGACCATTTTTTAATAATGCCGCCAAATGTTATCAGTCTTATTATAAGTTATTACATTACTTTCATCTATTTCCCTTTGCCATTCGTTACTACTCTGTGGGATTTGATCTTGCCTTTCTTCAACCAGATAGGCAAGCTGGGCTTAGTGGTCCAACTTCTCAAACCTCTTATCTGAACCTACAATCAAGGAGTCCCCAGATAATCAACTGAAGCAGTGAGATAGCAGTTTGAACTCTGATATTCAGATATAATGAAATAGGGAAAGGGTTGGCCCAACACTCTGTGATGAAGAGATAGGAATGTTTATCATTTTGTGACCAACAATTTTCTGGCCCTGCCAAAGGAATTTCTGCCTAAGGAATGATTTCTTAACTCTATGAGTCAGCTATATGGACTGAGATGAGATTTTCAGGAGACATTTTTACCTTTACTTGGTCAGTTTTGTTTTTCCTTCTTCAGACCTGTTTATCATGAACTTGTTCCATTTGCAAAACCACTTTTGCATTGTAGCTAATGATGGCAAAGCACTAGGTCGATTTGGTTGACTCAGTCTACTGGTGAGTCACTTAAACAGGAGATGACTCCTGCCACCCCCCAAAAAGGCAGTTCTTTGAAAACAGCTTTGGAAGGACTATAAAACTGAGAGAGCATGGCAATGCTTCCTCCCCTCCACCACCACGCCACATACCCACATCAATGTGGCTTCACTTGCAGTGGAAGTAGCACAGCTTCATTGCAAAACTGTAAAGTTGGGGAAGTGTGTCTTCAGGAGAGGCAGGGAAAGAACATGGACTTTGGAGTCAGAGATACCCTGTTTTGCCATTTTATTATGGTTGTTGTTATTAGTTGCACGATTAGTATTTACAGAGTATTTGTAGGCACCAAGATCTAAGTTAAAGTCTTTTATGTAATTTGCATTTCATTATCTAATGACCCATGAGAAAGGCACTATTATAATTCCCCTTGTATAGATGGGGAACCTGAGGCATAGAGAGGTTATCCTAATTGTCCAAAGTTGTACAGCCAAGTCAATGGCAGATCCTGAATTCAAACATAGGTATGCCTGATTCTCAACATTTTTCTTCTGCTGCTTCTCTAACAAATATATGAACTTAATGAAGTAATTTAATCCTGAGTTTAACAACCATTATATCAGAGATAGGCTGCAGCAATGTCAACACATTGATCCATCAGCCCTTGGGATGGCCAGACAGGCCTGGGATGATCAGCCACATTGGTCTGCTAGAAGTCTTGTCATTTTATCCCAATGAGACAATACATTTTATCGTTTTATATGTGTACAATTACATGAAAAATTTGGGCAGCAAAATTTAACTTCTGTCAGCTTCAGTGTTTTCCTCTAAATGTGGGGCTATTCCTATGTTTTGCTAAGGTTTTGGTGAGGATTAAATGGGTCATTGTTTTAGCCAGTGTTCTCCAGAGAAATAGAACCATAGGAGGGGGTTGTGTGTGTGTGTGTGTGTGCACATATAAAGAGAGAGGGGGGAGGAAGAGAGGGAGAGAGAGAGAGAGAGACAGACAGACAGAGAGACAGAGAGACAGAGATTGATTAAAAGTGTTGGCTTGTAAGATTATGAAGACTGACAAGCCCTAAAATCTGCAGTCAACCAGCTGGATACCCTGGAGAGCCAGGGGTGTAAGTTTCGGTCTGAATGTCAGCAGTCTTGAGACAGAGGAAGAGCCAATGTTTCAGTTCAATCTGAAGGCCGGAAAAAAAAAAATTGTTCCAGCCCTAAAGCAATCAGACAAAAGTAATTCTCTCTTACTCTGACTTTTTTTTTTTTCTATTCAGGCCTTTAATGGATTGTATGAGTCTCACCCACAATGGGGAGGTCAATCTGCTGTACTCAGTCCACTGATTCAGATGGTAATCTCATCCAGACACACCCTCATAGACACACCAGGATAATGTTTGGCCAAATAGCTGGATACCCCATGGCCCTGTCAAGTTGACACATGATATTAACCATCACAGTCAACTAACATGATGTTTGATATGTGGTAAGGACTTAACAAAAGATCCCTTCCATCAGGTCCCCTACTTTGATGTTTATAACAACTCTACACTGGAAGCAGAGCTACTCTCTATTTTACAGATAAGAAACTCATATTATACCCCGATATCTTAAAATCTTCTGTCCTTTTAACTACACCATATAACCCTCATGCCACTTTTTGTCGAATGATGTTATTTAATATGGACCAGAGAGTCCCTATGGGCCAAATACCCTTCTGCTTTTTCCTTCTTTCAGCTCTACCCAAGTAAAATTTACTATCCAGAGTACAATTTATTCAGCAGGTTTGTGCTGGGTGATGATAGTGTATATTGGCTTAATTTGATAAAATAATCTATGCTAATATATAATAATAATATCTCTGCTAGGAGTTTTGTCATCTCTAGAGTATAAGACATTCTAATTCAGTGAAAAAGAAAACAACCATGATTCCTGAAGTCTCTAAAAGGTGGCACAAAGGAAGTAAAGCACTTTTGGTTGAGAACCTTTCAGGTTTTTTTTTTTTTTTTTTTTTTGAGATAGAGTGTGACTCTTTCACCCAGACTGGAGTGCAGTGGTGCGATCTTGGCTCACTGCAACCTCTACTTCTTGGCTCACTGCAACCTCCACTTCCCAGTTTCAAGCTATTCTCATGCCTCAGCCTCCCAAGTAGCTGGGATTACAGGTGTGCACCACCACACCTGGCTAAGTTTTGTATTTTTAGTACAGATGATGTTTCACCATGTTGGTCAGGCTGGTCTTGAACTTGTGACCTCAGGTGATCTGCCTGCCTCGGCCTCCCAAACTGCTGGGATTACAGGCGTGAGCCATCACTCCCAGGCCCAGATTCTTTCAAACTGATTTAGACTTTATGAATGGTAGGGATTTGGTGGAGTGGGTGGGGAGGTAGGTTCTGCTTGTTCCTCTTATAAATTGAGTTGGTCCTAGGTAGTCAGGAAGAACAGGCTTTTTATGCTGTAGCTTTGAAAGCCAATGGACATCAGCAAGGTGTCCATCTCAGGTCCCTTCTCCTAGCCATCTGATAATATTACAATCAATGTCATGAAGGATCAAAAGCAAATAGCCACAATTTCTAACTTGTTGTAAAAAGCTTCCATGAAGCTTGATAATAATGACCCCTCTAAAAAGATGTAAAACAAAGGGAGAGAGTCTTTGGAATCCTTTGTATTTGTCAGCTAAAAAACAGTATGCAAATATCATGATAATAGGAAAAAATTACAAATGAGCATATGAAATATTTATAATGTCTTAAGATGAGATTATCAGAATAGTTAAATTATGGTTGCCAGTATGAACTGAATTATCACTTCTGATATTAGACATTATTTCCAATAATACAGATAATCATTCCTTATATTAAACATTTCAAATGTTATAAATTATATTACTGATAAAAATAATCACTGCTAAAGTTATAAATCAAATTGTATTTACTATTACTATTATTGACTATAACTGATACACTAGTGCTAACTAGATGTTAGATACTGTTTGTTCTAAGTACCTGACACGTATTCATTATTAAATACAATGACCCCATGAAGTAGTCACAAGTGTTATTTGTTTTGCTGACATGGAAACTGAAGCACAGAAATGTTAGTATGACTTCCCCAAGAAAACTTAGCTAAGCCATCACAGGAGTAGTAAGTGGACCTAGTTCCAGCGCCCAAGCCCTTAACCCCATGCTATACTGCCTGTCAAGAAATTTCTTTTCTAGACTTTTCTAGTATCTCACTCCATTTAAGAATCTGTAGAATTAGGCAAAGAGTAGTGTAAAAAGTTCAAGAAGAACTAGACTTCATGAGGATTTTGATGAAGCCCTGCTTCTTTCATTTTTAATTTTTGAAGTAGAATTCAGAAAAGTTTAGACACTGGTCAGAAGTCACACAACATTAGTCAAGGCACAGCCAGAGATTGGAGCCTGTGCCTGGGGTCCCCCAATTATGAAGGTAACAGGCAGTGGTAAAGGGAGGCAGACTCCCCTGGAGATGTTCAGCTCATATTCCTTCATGGAGTTGTTGAGCCAGCAAACTGAGAGAAAAGATACAATAGAATTTTAAAAGAAAGTTCAGTTTGGGGAGGAGTCTAAGACCCTCTATGAGGTCTCACCTCTGCTAATAAAAGAATTCCAAATCTTTTGAGAATTCATCATTTTGGTCTCAAAATTCAAAGAAAATGGCCCCATTTGATCCTGAGAATTGTGGTATCTATGGAGGCAGACAACATTTCGAGCAGGTATCCCCACAGTGTCTCTACAGAACCTGTGTCAGAGACCTCTGGGGCCTATGGTAGGAGAAGGTTCCCAGGATGTGAATGCAGAAGAGCCATGTGTCACTGAAGGTGGTCACACATAGAGAGAGCAGGACTGTGGAAATCAGGAAGAAGGTGGGGTATGCAGTAGGTGACAGAAACAACAGGTTTCTCCATTCAAGGCCAGCTTGCTTCCTTTGGCTCTCAACTCTACATCCCCCTGTAGCATAGAGAGTAAGGCTAGGTTTGTATTCTGAAGGGCAGTCTTTTCCCCCTGTCCTGTATTTTGGAGGTCTATGGAGGAAGTTGATCTACCCTCCATCATGTGGAACGTGGCATAGCTGGGAACATTGATTTTAATATCCCCATTTGTTCCTGTCCAGGCTTCAAGCCTGCTAAACTCAGTATGAACTAAAATAGTCAAAAACTCGGCATGTTGTGGGTGGGTGTGGGGGTGGGGTGGGGGGATGGACAGACCTTATTAAGCACACTCCAATTAATCTCTACCTCAACTCACCTGGCCTGCTTATCTGCTTATGTCAGCCCAGAACATATACACCCAGAAGAGTGGAGACTAGTGCTGGGGGAACAGGGAGTGCCCTTCCATGTCTACCTCTACCACTGGCAGTTCACGCATCAGGAAATCTTTCCAGAGGATTCACGATGTGACAGTGTCAAATCATAGATTCCTCTAAATCCAACCCCTTCTCTGGCTCTAGATGGAGTGAGAAAACAATCAGCTATGCTTGGCGAGTCTTGGTTGTATATTTGGAGGAAACTCAATGGTCAAAATGCCCCCATGACATGTGTCAAAGGTATGAGGGCAAAGGGTTTGAACAGAGCAAAGGCAGCAGGGGCAAGAGGCTGAGAACATTACCTTATGGACAAAACAAATCATCTTCCTGAATGGATGAGGAGAGTAACTGATATGTGGGGCCCCCTCAGGGGCTTGATAACCTGTGGAGGAGAAAGGAAAGGAGGTTGGGGATTAAGAAGTTATATTAGTTTTCTATTACTGCCATAACAGATTATCACAAATTTAGAAGCTTTAAATAATACCCACTTATTAGCTTACAGTTTTTTTATATATAAGAAATCTAGGAGGGCTCACCTGATTTCTCTGTTTAGGGTTTCAAAAGTCAAGTGTCAGCTAGGCTGAGCTCTTACGTAGGGCTTCTGGGGAAGACTCCACTACCAAGCTCATTGAAGTTGTTGGTAGAATTGCTAAGATTCTTGTCTTCTTGTTGGCTGTTAGCCAGGAGCTATGCTGTATTCCTAGTTGAGGTTGCTGGCATTGCTTCTCAAGTATCCCCCTCCATCTTCAAAGTTAGCAATTGTACCTAGAGTCCCTTTTGTACCTTAGATTTTTTCTGACTTCCCTCTCTTCTGCAACTCGAGAAAGCTTTCTACTTTTCAGTGCCCATGTGATTAGGTCAGGCCCACCTGAATAATCTTCCTATTTTGTGGTCAACTGGGCCATATAACATAACATTACCACAAAAGTAATATCCTGTTCACAGGTTCTGGAGATGAGAATGGAGGCATTTGGGGGATTATTTTAGAATTTCTGCTACAAGAGTGTTTATGGAGCTGGAGGGCAGGGACTTAGTATTTCACTAGGAACACCAAGCTCCAAAGAGTCACCCCATATTCTTAGCCAAATCATGGTCTAGGACCTTACACTTTGGTTGGGGAGACAGGCATAGGGATAAGATGATGGGCATACCCTGGTAATGGTAATCTCTTAATAATTTGTGGTCTAGGTGGTGATGTTGTTGGGTCCCAGAAACTGAACTACAATGACTAGGGGTGAGGACAGAAGGCCTTTAAGGTTCTGGGACTTAAGATTCTCCCATCCCCAAGTCTTCTAAAAACAGAGTGTGCAGAGCTGTCCTCCCCACCTGGCCAACTACATGGGAATATTACTGACCCCTCTGGAATTTCATGGTAAGACCTATGTGGTAGAGACATCTCTGAGGTCTCTCCAGGCTCACTCATGTCTCAGTCACATTAAACAACCTAGCAATATTATGAATAACAACTGCGGGTTTGCTCGTGGATGGTTCAGGACAGAGCCAGAAGCAAGGCGGAAGCCAACAGGAAAATGAGGTCTCTGATATCTAACTCTGGTTTTCTAGAGGGAGGAGAGTTTCCTTGGAGAAGAGAAAGAAAGTAGCCAGGCCTCTGTCATCTGGTGGGAGGAAGGGACACTGAGTCTGGAGCTCCTTGTAACAGTGTTGTTAACCCTGGCAGTCTGGGTTGTGTTACTGTCAAAGTTTCTGCAGGATGCCCATGCTCAATGATAGATAAATAATTAACTACAGGAGGCTGTGGTCTGGCCTAGGTAGTTGTGCCCTGGTAAACAATACCCCCTTGGTTTTACCTTCTAGAACTTTCTCACCCAGCCTTCTGCTAGTATATGGAACTGATATTGAGGTGTTATACTTGGAGTTCTAACTGCTTCTTCTTGTATTTCTTTTTTTTTTTTTTTTCTTTTTCTTGTTTGAGACAGAGTTTCGCTTTGTTGCCTGGTCTGGAGTGCTGTGGCATGATCTCAGCTCACTGCAACCTCTGCCGCCCAGGTTCATGCAATTTTCGTGTCTCCCTGAGTAGCTGAGATTACAGGCACCCACCACCAGGCCTGGCTAATTTTTGGTATTTTAGTGGAGACAGGGTTTCACTATGTTGCCCAGGCAGCTCTCGAATTCCTGAGCTCAGGCAATCCACCCGTATCGGCCTTCCAAAGTGCTAGGATTATGGGCATGAGCCACCGTGCCCAACCTCTAACTGCTTCTTCTTCTTTTTTCTTTTTTTTTTTTAATTATACTTTAAGTTCTAGGGTACATGTGCACAACGTGCAGGTTTGTTACATATGTATACACGTGCCATGTTGGTGTGCTGCACCAATTAACTTGTCATTTACATTAGGTATATCTCCTAATGCTATCGCTCTCCCCTCCCCACAATAGGACCTGGTGTGTGATATTCCCCTTCCTGTGTCCAAGTGATCTCATTGTTCAATTCCCACCTATGAGTGAGAATATCTGATATTTGGTTTTCTGTTCTTGCAATAGTTTGCTGGGAATGATGGTTTCCAGCTGCATCCATGTCCCTGCAAAGGACACGAACTCATCGTTTTTTATGGCTGCATAGTATTCCATGGTGTATATGTGCCACATTTTCTTAATCCAGTCTGTCACTGATGGACATTTGGGTTGATTCCAAGTCTTTGCTATTGTGAATAGTGCTGCAATAAACATACATGTGCATGTGTCTTTATAGCAGCATGACTTATAATTCTTTGGGTATATCCCCAATAATGGGATGGCTGGGTCAAATGGTATTTCTAGTTCTAGATTCTTAAGGAATCGCCACACTGTTTTCCACAATGGTTGAACTAGTTTACAGTCCCACCAAGAGTGTAAAAGTGTTCCTATTTCTCCACTTCCTCTCCAGCACCTGTTGTTTCCTGATTTTTTAATGATTGCCATTCTAACTGGTGTGAGATGGTGTCTCATTGTGGTTTTGATTTGCATTTCTCTGATGGCGAGTGATGATGAGGATTTTTTCATGTGTCTGTTGGCTGTATGAATGTCTTCTTTTGAGAAGTGTCTGTTCATATCCTTTGCCCACTTTTTGATGGGGTTGTTTGTTATTTTCTTGTAAATTTGATTGAGTTCTTTATAGGTTATGGATATTAGCCCTTTGTCAGATGAGTAGATTGCAAAAATGTTCTCCCATTCTGTAGGTTGCCTGTTCACTCTGATGGTAGTTTCTTTTGCTGTGCAGAGCTCTTTAGTTTAATGAGATCCCATTTGTCAATTTTGGCTTTTGTTGCCATTACTTTTGGTGTTTTAGACATGAAGTCCTTGCCCATGCCTATGTCTTGAATGGTATTACCTAGGTATTCTTCTAGGGTTTTTATGGTTTTAGGTCTAACATTTAAGTCTCTAATCCATCTTGAATTAATTTTCGTATAAGGAGTAAGGAAAGGATACAGTTTCAACTTTCTACTTATGGCTAGCCAATTTTCCCAGCACCATTTATTAAATAGGGAATCCTTTCTCCATTTCTTGTTTCTCTCAGGTTTGTCAAAGATCAGATGGCTGTAGATGTGTGGTATTATTTCTGAGGGCTCTGTTCTGTTCCATTGGTCTATATCTCTGTTTTGGTACCAATACCATGCTGTTTTGGTGACTGTAGCCTTGTAGTATAGTTTGAAGTCAGGTAGCGTGATGCCTCCAGCTTTGTTCTTTTGACTTAGGATTGTCTTGGCAATGCAGGGTCTTTTTTGGTTCCATGTGAACTTTAAAGCAGTTTTTTCCAATTCTGTGAAGAAAGTCATTGGTAGCTTAATGGGGATGGCATTGAATCTATAAATTACCTTGGGCAGTATGGCCATTTTCACTCTATTGATTCTTCCTATCCATGAGCATGGTATGTTCTTCCTTTTGTTTGTGTCCTCTTTTATTTCACTAAGCAGTGGTTTATAGTTCTCCTTGAAGAGGTCTTTTACATCCCTTGTAAGTTGGATTCCTAGGTATTTTATTCTCTTTGAAGCAATTGTGAATGGAAGTTCATTCATGATTTGACTCTTTGTCTGTTACTGGTGTATAAGAAAACTTGTGATTTTTGCACATTGATTTTGTATCTTGAGACTTTGCTGAAGTTGCCTATCAGCTTAAGGAGATTTTGGGCTGAGACAATGGGGTTTTCTAAATACCTGATCATGTCATCTGCAAACAGGGACAATTTGACTTCTTCTTTTCCTAACTGTATACCCAGGGATACTGGTCTAAAATTCTCTTTTTTTGTTGTATCTCTGTCAGGCTTTGGTATCAGGATGATTTTACGAATCCTTGTAAAATGAGTTAGGGAGGATTCCCTCTTTTTCTATTGATTGGAATAGTTTCAGAAAGAATGGTACCAGTTCCTCCTTGTATCTCTGGTAGAATTCGGCTGTGAATCCGTCTGGTCCTGGACTTTTTTGGTTGGTAGGCTATTAATTATTGCCTCAATTTTGGAGCCTGATATTGTTCTATTCAGGGATTCAACTTCTTCCTGGTTAAGTCTTGGGAGAGTGTAAGTGTCCAGGAAATTATCCATTTCTTCTAGGTTTTCTAGTTTATTTGCGTAGAGGTGTTTGTAGTATTCTCTGATGGTAGTTTGTTTTTCTGTGGGGTTGGTGGTGATATCCCCTTTATCATATTTTATTGCGTCTATTTGATTCTTCTCTCTCTTCTTCTTTATTAGTCTTGCCAGTGGTCTATCAATTTTGTTGATCTTTTCAAAAAACCAGCTCCTGGATTCATTGATTTTTTGGAGGGTTTTTTTGTGTCTCTATCTCCTTCAGTTCTGCTCTGATCTTAGTTATTTCTTGCCTTCTGCTAGTTTTTGAATGTGTTTGCTCTTGCTTCTCTAGTTCTTTCTTAAACAGACTTCCAACCAATCATTATTTTTTAGGTCTCACCTTTACTCTCCTACCACTTCTAGAGGGAACCGCTGCCTCTAATCCTTTCCTATGAGGAGCTGACAAATCTTCAAATCTCCACCCCATTAACAAATCTCCCTTGTTCCTTCTCTCAGTTCCTCATTCAGCTTCATTCATCATCATCATTCATCCTTTCATACCCTACTCCCTGCTTCCTCAGAGATGAAGATTCACTCCATTCTCTTGGCAATCTTCCAGGCCTTATCACTTGAGCTGGACCTTATCCAAGTATATATTGGACACATGCAGGCTGGAAGCCTTACCCCACTGTTTGATATTGAATATTGGCTTCATAAACAGACATAAACAACAGACTGTTGACATAACAGTTTTCCTTTGAGCAGGGAGGGCAGGGAGGGTGGATGAAGATTGGGAGAATGGTACCACAGCTGGAGAGAAAAGGGCTGTTGTCATCCATTTACTGAGTACAAGGAACAGTATCTTTCTTTACCCTTTTTCTTTTTTAAGTTTTGCTTACTCTTTTTACCTGGGCTAGTAGGAAGCTAAGAGTCATATTGAATTATTAAAAAAAGTTTTGAGGAACATTTATTGTGTACCAACACTATACAAGATGCTTTTGGCCTGAGCTGTTTCATCTGAGTCTGCTGCCAACATAAGGAGGGAGAAATTAATCCCCACCCTCACCCTGTACACCCTGGCTGAGTCCCGAACATTAGCAACTTCAACATTACCCACTGCTGGTGCCTTTGACTGTTTTATGCATGAGAAAGTAGGGAACTCTTCTTTTTCACTGATATAACAATAAGATTGCTATAACTTGAATAAAATATTAGTTATGTGTGGTAATTATTCCTATCAATACCCATGAAAGTAGTAGCGGTTAAGAGAAGGGAACCTGGACTTAAATTGGTTGTGGGACTTCAAGCAAGGCATTTAACCTCTGTCTCAGTTTGCTCAAATTAAATTGGGTATATTTGTAACATCTATCTCATAAGGTTGTTGTGAGGATTAAATGAGTCAATGAATGTAAAGCACTTAAATCAGTCCTTAATACACAGTGAGGAGTTAAGAAACTCTCCTATTATTATCATCATTACTATCATTATTACTACTATTTACCAGCTTCTAAATCACATAAACTTGACAAAAAGCCTGTAAGGTGTAAATTTCTCCCTAATTTACAAGAAACTCTTTCCTCACAGTAGCATTAATTGAAATTACAGTACTAACAAATGCAAATCTCATTCCTCACAGTAGCATTAATTGAAATTATAGTAATAACAAATACAAATAATAATAGAAATAACAGTGATTCTTCATAATCATGTCCATTTTACAGATGCAAGCCAAGATTATCAGGAGTGGTATTAATTATTATACTATCAATATAGTATGTTACTGATATTCTAAAATCATCTTAATTTAACAGGTAAGAGCAGATAACATAATTATTCTTATATTGGTATCCATTATTAGGATAGGTGCCAAAATAACATTAGCAGTAATAATAATAACATTAACCATGTAATATAATTTTGCCATTTCCCAGAGTGGAAAGCACCATACCAGCAGTACCAAGAATGGTAGTTACTATAGTTTTTTTCTTTTTAAATACTGTATTAAAATAATGCAAATAACTGCATTAACATTTTACCTCATTTATCCTGATTCTGACAAGATGAAAGGGAAATATCAGGATTCCTTTAACAGCATATAACTAACTTGTTATTAACTATATTTATTAGTAAGTTATTATTTAAAACTGTGCTGTACTTATTGTAATACTTGTAATGATTATGATATATATAATAATCATATATAATGGTATTGATTATAATGATTAATGATATAACCATTTAGTTATGAGCTGAATTATAATAATTGATGCTCTAAAGGTGAAATTATTAAATAGTATAATAATAATAATGTAAACACAAATAATAATGGGTGCAGAGTAATTATACTCAGTTAACAAAAAGTAAAGCATAATAGAAACCTTCCTGGTAGTACTTCCTGGTTAAATAATATTATAACATTATGATATTAATGTAACCACCCATAATAGTATTAAGGATATACTAGAATTAGGCCCCTTTCACTGCAGAGACAATCAGTACATGGGCAAGTTAAATATATTTAATCCTCTAACATCAACCTAAACGCATATAGTAACGTGGAATGTCCTGTAACTACACCCATTTCCCAGAGGGAAAAAGGTGAGGCCAGCATACTAGGTAGTGATTAGGACGCTGACATTGCAGAGATGCAAGTTATACCCAGGAAGTATGCTAAATGTGGCCATTTCCCAGCAGGAAAGTCTGGGACAGCTTGGTTGTGGGTGATACCCCTTGAGCAGCCTCATAATGCCATACTTCTCATTCACCCCAATACACACCCCCAGTCCTGATCCCAAGAAGCTTTTCAGGATCACCAACATCCTGAGAGGCCCAGCCTTCCCTCATCCCTCATCCACAGAGCATGCTGCCTTCTGACGGTCATTTTCAACTGGCACCTCCACTGTGCCAGTTGCGTAAGTACTTCCTCCTCCAGGGCACCTACTGACATGTACTCCCAGGTACCCCACAGCAGCACCACCCCATCCACCTGTGAGGAGGGAAGGCGGGTGGGGCTGCTTCTGGGGGCAAGCAAGGAGGAGCCCTCCCTCTTTCATTACCACCTCTCCTTGACATTAACCTGGGTGAGGCTATAGTTCACCAAGTGGACTATGGGGATGAATTTGGGGGGTGGAGGAAGTGCTCAGGGTCTGGGAGTTGCTGCTTGAGATGATGAAGGAGGGATTTTAATCCACTGATCCCTTTGTGCAATCAGATCTGGAATTAATCCAAGAATCAGTAAATTTCCCTCACTCCCAACCTATTTGAACAGATACATGAAGAACACTGGCTATCAGTGAGTCATGTAGCTATCTGAGGGGACAGTGTATAGCAGGGGTCTTCAACCCCCCAGACCACAGACTGTGGCCTGGTACCAGCCTGTGTCCTGCTAGGAACCAGCCCCACACAGCAGGAAGTGACTGGCAGGTGAGCCAGTGAAGCTTCATTTGTATTTACAGCCACTCCTCATTGCTCTCATTGCTGCCTGAGCTCCGCCTCATGTCAGATCAGGGACAGCATTAGATTCTCATAGGAGCACAAGCCCTATTGTGAACTGTGCATGCCAGGGATCTAGATTGCACACTCCTTATTAGAATTTAATGCCTGATGATCTATCACTATCTCCCATCACCCCCAGATGGGACCATCTAGTTACAGGAAAACAAGTTCAGGTCCCACTGATTCTACATTATGGTGAGTTGTTAATTATTTTATTATATATTACAATGTAATAATAACAGAAATAAAGTGCACAATAAATGTAATGCCCTAGAATCATCCCAAAACCATCCTCTTCCCCAGTCCCTAGAAAAATTGTCTTCCATGAAACCAGTCTCTGGTGCCAAAAATTGGGGACTGCTCTGTAGAACTAGGCATGGAGCACAGCCATTGCAAAGACCTGAAGGCTAGAAGCTGCTTTGCTGGTTTTATGAACTATCTGAATGGCCCTAGAATGTACAAATTTGTGTTGACAAATAATAAAAATATGTACCAACGAACAAAGCTTTTCCCAATCCTATCTGGCTCTACTCCCTCTTTTAAGTATAGTTACAATTTTATATAAGAAATGTTTATGTTTATAATATTTTATATAAGAAATATACTAGGATGAATCATACAAACTTGTCAATATTTGAACATTTTAAACAATTTACCTTTCTTGATACATAATAACTATATGTATTTATGGGGTATATGTGATATTTTGTTACATGCATAGGCTGTGTAATGATCAAGTCAGGGTATTTAGGATATCCATCACCTCATGTTTTTATCATTTTGATGTGTTGGACACATTTTAAGTCCATGCTTCTAGCTATTTTGACATACAAAATACATTGTTTTTAGCTATAGTCACCTTATTCTGCTAAGAAAAATAATCTTATTCCTTCTATCTAACCATATGTTTATACCTATTAACCAGTCTCTCACCCCACCCCACATACACCCTTCCCCAACTCTAGTAACTATCATTCTACTTGCTACCTCCATTGAGACCAATTCTGTTAGTTCCCAATAAGAGTGAGAACATGTGACATTTGACATTCTGTGACTGACTTATTCAACTTAATGACTTCCAGTTCCATCCATGTTTCTGCAAATGACAGGATTTCATTCCTTTTTATAACCACAGACTATTTCATTGTGTATATATACCAAATTTTCTTTATCCAGTCATCTGTTGATGAATACTTAGATCGATTCCATATATTTACTATTGTAAATAGTGCTGCAATTTACATAACAATGCAGGTATCCCTTCAATAAACTGATTCCCTTTCCTTAGGATAAATAACCAGTATGGGATTGCCAGATTGTATGGTAGCTCTGTTTTTAGTTTCTTTTTTTTTCCTTTGATAAATTGCCATACTGTTTTCCATAATGGCTGTATTAACTTCCATTCCTACCAACAATGTATAAGAGTTTCCTTTTCTCTGCATCCTTGCCAGAATTTATTATTTTTTTTTCTTTTTGATAATAGCCATCCTAATTAGGGCAAGATGATATCCCATTGTGGTTTTGATTTGCATTTCCCTGATGATTAGTGATGTTGAGCATTTTTCATATATCTGTTAGCCATTTATATGTCTTCTTTTGAGAAGTGTCTATTTGTGTCTTTTGCCCACTTTTCAATGGAGTTATATGTTTTTTTCTTATTGAGTTGTTTGAGTTCCTTGTGTATTCTAGATTAACTAGTCTCCTATCAGATTAATAATTTATAAATATTTTCTCCCATTCAACAGGTTGTCTCTTTATTGATTATTACTTCTACTGTGAAGAAGTTTTTAAATTTAATTAAGTTCCATTTGTCTGCTTTTGTTCTTATTGTCTATGTTTTAGAGGTCTTAGCCATAAATTCTTTGTCTAGACTAATGTCCAGGAGAGTTTTCCTTAAGTTATCTTCTAGTATTTTTAGTTTCAGGTCTTATATTTAAGTCTCTAATCCTTGTTGAGTTTATCTTTGTATTTGGTAAGAGATAGGAATTCAGTTTTATTCTGCATGTGGCTATCCAATTTTCCCAGCACCATTTATTGAAGAGGGTGTCCTTTCCCTAATATAAGTTCCTGTTGGCTTTGTAAAAGATCATTTGTCTTTAAATATGTAATTTTATTTCTGGGTTCTCTCTTCTCTTCCATTGGTCTATGTGTCTATTTGTATACCAGTGTCATGCTGTTTTGTTTACTGTGGCTTTGTAATATATTTTGAAATCACGTAATGTGATGCCTGCAGCTTTGTTCTTTTTGTTCAGGATTGCTTTGGCTATTTCAGCTCATTTTTGGTTTCATATGAGTTTTTGGGTTGTTTTTCCTAATTCTGTAAAGAATGATGTCAGTATTTTGTTAAGGATTATATTGAATCTGTAGATTGCTTTGGGCAATATGTTTATTTTAACTATATTAATTCTTCTGATCCATGAACATAGGATGTTTATCCATTTGTTTCTATCACCTTCAATTTCTTTCAACAGTGTTTCACAGTTTTCCTTGTAGAGATCTTTTACCTCCTTGTTTAAATTTATTCCTAGGTATTTTTTTCTAGATATATTAAGTGGGATTGCTTTCTTGATTTTTTCTTTTTTTTTGCCTAGGTCATTATTGATGTATAAAAATGCTAATTTTTGCACATTGATTATGTAACCTGCAAGTTTACTGGATTAATTGATCAAATCAAAGAGTTTTAGTGGAGTCTTTAGGTTTTTCTAGATATTAATTGATCAAATCAAAGAGTTTTAGTGGAGTCTTTAGGTTTTTCTAGATATTAGATTTTATCATCAGCAAAAGGACAGTTTTACTTCCTCATTTCCAATTTGGATGTCTTTTTTTTTTTTTTCTTCTCTTGCCTGATTGCTCTGGCTAGGACGTCCAGTACTATGTTTAACAGGAGTGGTGAAAGTGGGCATCCTGGCTGGGCACAGTGGCTTACACCTGTAATCCCAACACTTTGGGAGGCTGAGACTGGCAGATCACCTGACGTCAGGAGTTCGAGACTAGTGTGGCCAACATGGTGAAACTCCATCTCTACTAAAAATACAAAAATTAGCCGGGTGTGGTGGCAGACAACTGTAATCCCAGCTACTCGGAAGGCTGAGGCAGGAGAATCACTTGAACCCAGGAGGTGGAGGTTGCAGTGAGCTGAGGCTGCACCATTGCACTCCAGCCTGAGCCGCAAGAGTGAAACTCCATCTCAAGAAAAAGAAAAGAAAAGAAAAAAGAAAAAAGAACAAAGTGGGCATCCTTGTCCTTGTCTTGTTCCAGATTTTACAGGAAAGGCTTTCAACTTTTCCCCATTCAGTATGTTTTCAATTGTGGTTTTGTCATATATGGCCTTTACCTTTATTAATTTGAGATGTGTTCCTTCTTTGCCTAGTTTGTTGACTGTTTTTCATCATAAAGAGATGTTGAATTTTATCAAATACTTTTTTTCTACATTTATTGAGACAATTGTATGGCTTTTGTCCTTCAGTCTATTGATGTGTTGTGTCATGTTTTTAGATTTGCATATGTTGAACCATCCTTGCATCCCTGATATAAATCCCACTTGATCACAGTGTATTATCTTTTTGATGTGCTGTTGGATTTGATCATCTAGTATTTTGTTGAGGATTTTTATGTCTATGTTCATCAGATATATTGGCTTGTAGTTTTCTTTTTGTCATTGTGTCCTTGTCCGGTTTTGCTATCAGCATGATGCTGGCCTCATAGAACGAGTTAGGGAGAATTCCCTCCTCTTTGGTTTTCTTGGAATAGTTTCAGGAGGATTGATATTAGTTCTTCTTTGTATGTTTGATACAGTTCAGCTGCAAATCCATCTGTTCCTGGGCTTTTCTTTTTTGAGAAACTTTTTATTACTGATGCAATTGTCCTACTTATTATTGTTCTGTTCAGGTTTTCTATTTCTTCCTGATTTAGTCTTGGTAGCTTGTATGTTTCCAGGACTTCATCTGTTTCCTCTAGGTTTTACAGTTTGTGAGCATACAGTTATTCATAATAGTCTCTGATTATCTTTTGTGTTTCTGTGGTATCAGTTGTAATGTCCCCCACTTTATTTCTGATTTTATTTGAGTTTTCTCTCTGCTTGGTTAGTATAGCCAGTGATTTATCAATTTTGTTTATCTTTTCAAAAATCCAATTTTTCATTTTGTTGATCCTTTGTATTTTTTCAGTTTCTATTTCACTTATTTCTGTTCTGATCTTTATTATTTCTTTCCTTCTGCTAATTTGGGGCTTGGTTTGTTCTTGCTTTTACAGTTCCTTGAGGTGTATTGTTAGGTTGTTCATTTGGTCTTTTTCTACTTTTTGATGTAGGTGTTTGCTACTATAAACTTCTTAGTAATTCTTTTTTGCTGTATCCCATAGGTTTTGGTATGTTGTCTTTTCATTTTTATTTGTTTAAAGAAATTTTTTATTTCCTTCTTAATTTCTTCACTAACACAGTGGTTGTTCAGGAGCATTTGTACAATTTCATGCATTTGTACAACTTCCAAAGTTCCTCTTATTTTTTGTTTTATTCTATTGTGGTCTGAGAAGATGTTTGAGGTGGTTTTAATTTTTTAAAAAATATGTTGAGCCTTTGTTTTGTGGCCTAACATATCATCTGTCTTGGAGAATATTCAATGTGATGATAAGAATGTATATTCTGGCTGGGCAAAGTGGCTCATGCCTGTAATCCCAGCACTTTGGGATGCCAAAGTGGGTGGATCATGAGGTCAGGAGATTGAGACCATCCTGGCTAACAAGGTGAAACCCTGTCTCTACTAAAAATAGAAAAAAAATTAGCCAGGCATGGTGGCGGGTGCCTGTAGTCCCAGCTACTCGGGAGGCTGAGGCAGGAGAATGGCGTGAACAACCCAGGAGGTGGAGCTTGCAGTGAGCCAGGAGGTGGAGCTTGCAGTGAGCCAAGATCGCGCCACTACACTCCAGCCTGGACAACAGAGCGAGACTCTGTCAAAAAAAAAAAAAAAAAAAAAAGAATGTATATTCTGCAGGTGTTAGACAAAATCATCTGTAAATGTTTGTTAGATCCATTTGTTTATGGTTCTATTTCAATCCAATATTTTTTTTGTTGTTTTTTGGTCTAGATGATCTGTCTGATGCTGAGATTGAGGTGTTGAAATCCCCCTTATTCTTATATAGGAGTCTACCTCTTCCTTTAGATCCAATAATACTTTTTTTCTATATCTGGGTGCTCTGGTGTTGGGTGTATATGTATTCAGAATTATTATATCCTCTTACTGACTTGATCCCTTTATCATTTTATAATGACCTTCTTTGTCTCTTTTTACTGTTTTTGACTTAAAATCTGTTTTATCTGATGAAAATGCAGATATTCCTGTACACTTTTGGTTTCTGTTTGCATGGAATACATTTTCCATCCTTTTACTTTGTCTATGTCTTTATATGTGAAGCGAGTTTCTTGTAGGCAGCATGTAGTTAGGTCATGTATTTTTTATCCATTCAACCAGTCTTTATCTTTTAAGTGGAAATTTTAATTTGTTTATAATCAAGGTCGTTATTGATAAGTGAGTATTCCTGTCATTTTATTAATTGTTTTCTGGTTGTTTTGTAGATGCCTTGGTCTTTTGTTTCTCTCTTATTGTTTATCATTGCTATTTGTTGGTTTTCTGTAGTGCCAGCAGTGGCAGCAGTGGGACAGACAGATGGATAGGATCTTGGACTCCTGGCCAGCATGTGTGGCATCAGCAATAATAGTAGTGGTGATGGGACAACACTTGGGCTCCCAGGCAGCACTCACTATTGTTAGCAAGGATGGGAGGACAGTCTGCAGCCCCCAGCTGGGTGCTTGCATGTGGATGCAGGTAGTGGGGTTAGTGGCAGGCTGGGTGGGCTCATCCTTGGGTCTCTGGTAGGAGTGCACAGATGCCAGCAAGGGTGGACTAGGCATGTTGGTCCCTAGGCACCTGCATGGCATCCTCAGGCACTGGCGCAAGTGGAGGGTGGTGTTTCAGACTGGGTGGGCCTATTTCTAGGTCCGCCAATGGTGCACATGGGCACAGGTTGTGATAGGCAGGGCAGGATGACCCACTGTGGTGGGTGGAGAGAGCCTAATGTCAGAGTGCATGCAAGTGCGCAGTGGTTCTGTTGCTGTATGATGGGTGGTGGGGCATAGGTGGGGGGTGGGGGGCAGTGGTTGGTGTTAGTGGGAGCAACTCCAAGCCAGTGGGCAGCTTTCAGGCTTTGGATAATATTTGTTTTGGCCTCTGGTGGCAGCAGCAGCAGCTGCAGTTGTATGCAGGGAAAGCCTGTCCTCATGGTGTATTAGTGCACAGCAGCCATGCTACTTTGGGGGTAGAGGTTGCTGTCAATGGCAGCATCCCCAGGCAAGTGGGTGGCTTTCAGGCTCTGGGGAGCACATGCTTCAACCTCTAGTTGTGGCAGGAGTGACAGGTATTGGGGCAGCAGTGTGCGGGGAGAACTTGTCATCAAGTCACATGCTAGTGTGCAATGGCCCTGCTGGTGGTGTGGGCAGGGTTTCTGTCAACAGCTTCAGATAGGCAGCTCTCAGGTTTTAGAGAGGATGAGCTTTGGCTCTCTTTGTCCCAGAGGCAGTCTCCTTGGCATGTTGCACTGCTCCATTTCCTGGAGTATAGGAATCTGTAGAGGCTAGAATCTGTAGAGGGGACCCTGCCACACTGCCGGACCCAGCTGGCCTTGCACCACTGAAACTCTTCAGGTGAATGCAGCAGGATGTAAGTGGGGCTCCAGGGGTTTGGAGATGTAGGGACTAATGTCAGCACAGAATCCAGTCTCTTGAGGGCTGACTCTCAACATAGCACCACGGTATGGTTTCTTAGGTCTAGGGGATGTCTGGGATCCAGTATTAGCTAGCTCCCTCTGTGGAGCAAGCTGTCACATGGTCTCCTGGAAGCTCCTTACATTAGTGCCAGGTTCCAGGAAGACTGAGGGGTTCTCCTATGGCTAGGGTTGCAGGAGTTCATGGTGGGAATGTGGACTGCTGGGGTCACTCACTTACCCTTCCCCCACATTGGAGATTCTCTCCAGGCTTCCAGCCTATCCTAGCCAAGCAAGCTGCCTCACTTTCCTTTCCTTCCTTGTCTTAGGTGTTTCCTGTCACTTCTCTGTTGAAATTCAGCATTCTCTCTTAGGTGATCTATTCGAAGTGTAATTATATACTATTTTGGTTCTTCTTTGTGGAGGAGGTGAGTGTTTGATACCTCTAGTAAGCCATCTTGAATCCTTCCTGAATATTTGACCTTTTTAACTTAAAAAAAATTTCATATAATTAAACTATTGCAATTGACATATAAATGCAATTATATATTTAATTATAACAATATGCATTATATACATTATATAACAAGATAAAATATTTGAAGAGCACATAATATAAATACATATACATTAATAAACTGTAAATATAATATGCAATTGAATACATTTAAATAATATAATTTATAAAATATGAATATATTGTATAACCTGTAATGATATTAGAATATAAGTTATAATAAAGCATGTACAAAATATACATATGATAATGGTATATAGTATTATTACTATGTACTATACATGTATTGTTTTTTCGTATTATATAAAATGAATACATTTGAAAATATAGGTTAGAATATTTCATAATGCCCTTTTACTGTCATGAAGTGAAATTTATAGGTAATATGACTCACCTATCACCTAAATTTGAAAAAACAATTAATGAATTTAATATAAAGATGAAATATAAGTAATTTAGTGAGAACTAATATGTATTATATGTAAAGGCTTGAGAGGTACAGTAGAATAATTAACAAAATAAGTATATAATTAACATGAGCAGTAGTAGTGGTAGCAGTAGGAATAGGAAACCCTTACTGAGCCTTATCTGTGTGTCAGTCCCTGTTCTAAGTACTTTCAGGTGTGTGAACACCTTTAAGTACACTCTCTTAGACGTCAGTAGACTGGAACACATCTCAGAAGAACCTTCAGTTAACTGACATTTATTCCCACCTACACCCTCTCCCTTGTAAGACAAGCTTTTAGTCACTAGTATGTTTTTTTCAAGATACTTATCTATGTATATAAGAGCCTAAACTTGAAAGAAATAGTGGTTATCTCAAGGCAGGGGTTTGATATGAGGAATGAGGATAGGACTGTGTGTACTGAATAAAGGAGACATTAGCTATATCTGCAATGTTTTATTTCCTTAATAAAACAAAGCTATTGAAAGTGAATTGGAAAAAAGTTAACACTATTAATTTTGAAAGATAAAATCATGAGAATTTTTAATATTATTCATTTTAGTTCTCTGTTAACATTGAAATTTTAAAAACTAATAATAAAGAATATCACCAGGAGATTTTCCACGATCATATATGCAGCTTATCTTCCCAACCTTGAAACTCACCAACTCGGATAATCCATTTTACTGGTACTGGGTTAGAGCTTGTCTGGTTTAGCACCTTCATTTCTTTAAGGAGTAGAAACTGGCTTTCCTTAAATTGGGTATCTTGTTAATGAGGCAGAGGCGGAATGATAACTCAGATTTTCTGATCTCCAGCCAGCTGTCTACTGTTTTCAGTACCTTAGCATTGGGGTCCAGGACGATGACCTCAAAAGCCTGACATATCTTCAGTCAAGCCACAAGGATTTTATTCTCTTCACAATTCTCTACTTATTGGGACAGAAAAGTGGATTCAGATGTTTTAGAAAAGATTTCTGAAAATCCAAAGATTAATTTCCAGCTAATGTGAAAATTAGTTAACCAAAGCAGTTCACTCCACTGACTTTTAATTATGTGAGTTATCACAGGATGAGAATTTATGGAGTCAACCCTCTGTATCCACAGGTTTCACATCCATGGATTCAACTAAGCATGGATCAAAAATATTTAAACAATAACAATATAACAATAAAAATAACACAAAAATAGAATATAACAACTATTTACATTGTATTAGGTATTATAAATACTCTAGAGATAATTTAGAGTATGTGAAAGGATGCGTGTAGGTCATATTTCAAATACTACACCATTTTATATCAAGGTCTTGAGCATTCAAAGATTTTATTATCCTAATGTGGGGGAGAGGGTCCTGAAACCAATCCCTTGTGGATACTGAGGGCTGACCATAAACCTAAATTCAGTAAGACCTCCTAAGTTTCTGATCTGGGAGGTACTGAGGGGAGATGGAGAGTAAACAGAAAGAAAGAAAAACGTGAGTCTCTGACCTTGACTAAAGTGCAAATCAATAAAGTAGGAAAACCAAGATGCCATTTGACACCTACTTAAGCTCAGAGCATGACTAGGATTTGGTTGGGATATGCATGGAAGGTAGGAAAAATGGTATGAGGATGAAGACAGGAAGGAACTGACTGAGCAAAGGTCCACAGCATAACTGCTTTCTGACAAGGTTGGGTAAGGTGAGACAGGCAGGGAAGTCAACCTGTCTAGAGCAGGAAGTTTCTCTTGGAGAGTGGTAGACAGATACTTTGATAGGGTAGACTTGGTGATTTTGACTATTCAGCATGGAATCATGAGTTCTGGAGTACAGTTGTAGCAGAGAAATTATTTTGTTATTCCTGTTTGTTAGATGCTAGCTAACCCAATTAAAAAATGAGCAATAACTGAACAGAAATTTCTGAAAAGACACACAAATGTCCAACAGATATGTGAAATAATGTCACCGTAACTAATTACCAGAGAAATCCAAATTAAAACCAAAATGAGACATCACCTTACACCTGCTAAAATGGCTACTACCAAAAAGATAAAAGATTGTGTTGGCCATAGGATATAATTTTAATGTAGCAAACCCCCACATTGTGACCATACCTCCATATTCAGCTTCCTCTCTGATGACTGCCATCATGCTATACTTCACCAACCCTTAACTGCTTACAGTTTTGAGTACACACTGTATTCCTCACCTTTGTACCTCTGCTACCATGGTCCTCTTCATCTGGCTGAACTCTATCTAGTTCTTTAGACTCAGTTTAATCAATATATTTCCAGGAGCCTATCCTTACCCTAAAATGACTTTCAAGAAATGCACATAGAAATCTTGTAAAACATTGATACATTGGAAAAAAAATTACCATAAACTTTTAACCCTAATGTGAGCGTTATAACTATTTGATGATTTTCCTTCCAGCTTTTTAAGGCCTATTTTATTTAAACAATAGAGATTTTATTGTACAAAATTTTGCATTCTGTTTTTTATTTGATTTGACATTATCCTTTGAGCATTATCCCATCATTAAAAACAATTTAAATAGCTTTATAATATATTCCACCATGTTGGCTTACTTCAATACATCTAATTATTCTTCTATTTAAAAAAAAAGATTGTGTTGGCAAGGTTGTGGAGGAAAGGGAACCCTTGCACACTATTGGTGGGAATGGATGTTAGTATACACACACACAATAGAATACTATTCAGCCTTTAAAAAGTAGAAAATCTTGTCATTTGCTTCAACATGGATGAACCTGGAGGATATTATGTTAAGTGAAATAAGCCAAGCACAGAAAGACAAATACCACATGATCTTACTTATATGTAGGATCTAAAAAAGTTGAACTTAACAGAAGCAGAGACTAGAATGGTGATTACCAGGGGTGGAAAGTGAGGAATGGGATAATATTGGTTAAAGGGTACAAAGTTTCAGTCAAACAGGAGGAATAATTTCAAGATATCTATTGCGCAGCATAGGAACTATAGTTAATATATACCTGAAAATTGTGAAGAAAGTCAATCTTAAAAGTTATCACTACAAAAAAAATTCATGTGAGGTGAAGGTTATGTTAATTAGCTTGATTTAATCATTTTACAATGTATACGCATATAGAAACATCATGTCATATGTCATATATTTATATAATTTTATTTTTTAATTAAAACTTAATAAAGACAAAAAAAGAATATTGAAATAATCCAAGCAAGACATGAGAAGCACTTAGATAGACTTCAGTGTCTTTAAGGATAGAAAGGAAGGGGACAGATTTGAGTAACTTTTCAGAAATGGGCAAGGCTTAATGTCTTATGGAAAGGGTAGGAGGTGGTCAGTGAGAAGAGAAAGTTAAGATTCAGTGATGACTCCACACTTTTTGGCTTGGATGACTGTGAACATGAGAGGTGGGGCAGATTTTGCAGGGGAGAGAAGCTCACTGCCTAGCATCCTGGATTTGAGGGGACAGTAGAAACCCTGTTACAGGGCTTGGTGGGCAGTTCTACTACCCTGTCTCCCACAGGCACATTAGCATTAACATCAGTGCATCTGAGGAATTGTCCTGGCTAGTGTCTAATTCCCAAGAAGACTCATCAGGTCTCAAGGTAATCAGAAGTTGAGGAGTTGGTTGTAATGCCTCTCCATGGCTTCACTTTCAGAATGCACTGGAGGCTCATTCATTAGATAAAGATCAAAAGAGTGATTTTGACAAAGCATTGCACAGATTCTGTAATGAGAGGGAAATGAAAATGGTTGGCAGCCCATTATTAAGCGTAATAACTAGGTTGCAATGAGATGAAGGACTTCATTTAGGCAGATCTTTCCCATTGATGAATAATACGGGGTAAAAGTGTGAAAGGAAGCATATAATCCAATTCATAAAATATGTAAACTGAACAGAAATTTCTGCAAAGGTATTTTAAAAAACCCAAGGCAATAATAATTCATTGTCTATATAGAGCTGAGTGTGAAATCTTTCTACTGATGGACAATGATGCACAGATGAAATTTTTAAAATCAATATTTTTTCCAGACAGAACTTTATTTTTTTTTTAAAATGACAAAAGCTCTGTCTGTACTTCTAGGCTGGGAGAAAAGAGGCACAGGTGTAGCAACAGGGGCACAGGCCACTCACATTTTAGAGAGTTTGACTTGCTTGTGCCTGTGGAGTGCCCACTTGAGGCAGACAGAGTCCTCTGTGCTGGGTATAAACAGGAAGAAACTTTTCTTAGATGGGGGCATATCTGAGATAGAAATACAGGGCATTCAACTCCCACATTAAAATACTAGGAAAAAGAGCATAACATTTTATTCAACAAGTAAAATATATACAAATGTTAAAA
The DNA here is from genome assembly GCF_008728515.1 of Papio anubis. NCBI lineage: Eukaryota > Metazoa > Chordata > Mammalia > Primates > Cercopithecidae > Papio > Papio anubis. Next base: position 48,506,862 of record NC_044996.1, on the reverse strand, counting down.
TAAACACAACTATATTTCTTTTTTTTAAGAGGAATTGACTGAATTTTATTTATTTATTATTTATTTATTGAGACAGAGTCTTGATCTGTTGCCCAGGCTGGAGTGCAGTGGCATGACCTCTGCTGGTGTGCAGTGGCGCAATCTCTGTTCACTGCAACCTCTGCCTCCCAGTCCCAAGCGACTCGTGCCTCACCCTCCAGAGTAGCTGGGATTACAGGCGTGTCCTGCTAATTTTTGTATTCTTAGTAGAGATGGAGTTTCACTGTGTTGGCCAGACTGGTCTCGAACCCCTGGCCTCAAGTGATCTGCCCACCTCGGCCTCCCAAATTGCTGAGATCACAGGCATGAGCCACTGCACAGGCCCACACACAACTATATTTCTTAAATATAATGGTAGGAATGGGATAATCATTCCCAGATACTTAATTTTAAATAAATTGATAGGGGTCAGATAAAGTTTTCCAAAGTTTAGATCTGACCTTTGGAGATTACGTCAAGATCATGAATTATTAATAATTACTCTGTAAACACTGTATAACTCATAAATAATTAGCATACATTATCTTACAGCTATTCTTCCCACAATGGTTATTATTTGGGAATATGATGTCCCTCAGCTGAAAATGTCTACTCCTGGACAGGCATGAACTCTGTGGAATACACATGACAATTTGGATAGCACCAAGCAAATTTTAATATTTTACTAGCTCCTGGGCTGGGATGAAGAGAAGTATAGGAGGCAGGATATAGAACACATAATGATTAAGATTATAAGTTCTGTGTCCAGCTTATTTGGGTTAGAGTCTGAATTCTGCCACTACAACTTGAGTGACCTTGAGTAAGTCACTTAAACTCTCTGAGCTTTCTTTTTCTCTCATCAGTAAAGTGGAAATAAGAAGAGTCCCTCCCTCCCAAAGCTGACATGAGAATGAAAGGAGAAAAATTTGTGCAAAACACCTAGCACAGTTCTTGGATGGTCTGTTCTAAGGGCCCAATTAAACTAATAGCTGCTGCTGCTGTTACACCTTTCTGTGCTGGGTCATTCACTGGGGGTGTCTGTGTGTGTAGCCTGGTTCCCCAGTTTGAGCAAGATCGCAGCTGTATCCTCAACTTTTGGCTTCTGTCACCGACAACGGTGCATTCCCATAGGTGTGCTGTGATTCACCTCCAGCAACCAGCAGCTGGTCAATGATAAATCCATAGTTTTAAAGCTAATGTGGGGAAAACATGTAAAACAAAAACTTGGACAGCTCGCCCTCTAGTGGTAATTTTATGAATTGCCCCCAACAATTGCCCTGTTAGCTCACAGGAAAACTGTTAGTAAAAATGAGTGGGATTAAGTTTGCATAGTTAAAACACCTGGTTTAGCAAACGAATTTGTTAATCACAAACACATAATAAGCTAGTATAGGGTACATGCTTGCATATTTTCTCACGTGCTGATTAGCCATTATACCTAACGAGGGATTTCCAATTTGGGGAAATAAAAGTCCAGAATCAGCAATTCTATACGTAGTTATATATCCTGTCCCCCAATAAGAAATTGTGTATAGTCATTAGAGTCTAGTTTCATTGCACTCAATATTCTTTTTTTCTGAAATAATGTTATAATTGTTGATAATAGCAACTTATCCTCTTGTAGGTATTTATAAATTTTCACAGTGTTTTTATTTATTATTATTATTATTATTTTTTACAACAGATAGATGCAGCAGGATTTGCCTTCCTGATTGTACTGAAGGGAAATTAGGAGGCTTATCTATAAAGAGGCTAAATGAGTTTGCTTGGGACACTCAGGGCACTTTGCAGGGGACTGCACTGATTTTTACTTGTAGGAATCTCCTTCTAGCAAAATAAATTGCATAGATGCTGGCATGTTCCTTTCTAGTCTTTATGTGCTCCTTCTTTGGAATCTTTATGTCGAACTCCCTAGACATACACTGGTTGTACAGATCAGAATGAAAATGATTAAAATAGAGATACAAGTTTTATAGAAGTGGCTTTCTTCACTCCATTATAATTGTTTTGGAGAACTCATATATTAAAGCACTTTGTTTGTTTGTTGGTTTTGAGACAGAGTCTCACTGTGATGCCCAGGCTGGAGTGCAATGGCATGATCTCAGCTTGCTGCAACCTCCACCTCCTGGGTTCAAGTGATTCTCCTGCTTTGGCCTCCCAAGTAACTGGGACTGCAGGCATACGCCACCATGCCTGGCTAATTTTTGTATTTTTGGTAGAGACAGGGTTTCACCATATTGGCCAGGCTGGTCTCGAACTCATGACTTCAGGTGATCTGCCCACCTCAGCCTCCCAGAATGCTGGGATTACAGGTGTGAGCCACTGCACCCGGCTGATATTAAAGCATTTGTACCCACAAGACTAAACCAAATAATAACTTTTTGAGCCTTATAGAAATCTAAGTCAAGGGAGTAGTGATGAGAATCTTAAAAGCCCACAATTGTTCTTTTAAATACTGAAATTGCTATTCATAAGACTTGAGTGAACAGAGAAAGGATAATTTAGGAATAGGAGGTGTTTTCAAATCCAGGGACCAGAATATTTATAATCATACTCACTGATTGTGAAACAGAGGGCAGACATACATTCACTTATACTTTCAGTGGGTTCGTTCCATAGCAAGCTTCAGTCCAACTGCAGAGTTTCACTATTCAGGGGAAATAGTGAAATTCCCTTCCTTCAATGCCTCCATTCACATTTGTGGCTGGTCAGTGAGATACAGTTATCAAATCACCTGTGGGAGAAGCCAGTCTATCCAGTCAACACTCTTCTCAGGAGCCCTGCAAGGAGCTTGCTTAAATAGGTGCCACTGGAATTGTGAACAGTATAGGGCTGGATAGCTCTGTGGATTGGAGACTTGTGCAGATGAGATCAAGCGCACCAGTTGGCTCCCTCTATGGGCTACCCAGTTCCACTGTGGCCCCAGTTGATCTGTAGCCTGCACCTTTGTCAGCTGCATCACAGATGTATTCATTCAGCCATTCAGCGTTTGCCAAATATGTATGGAGAGTCTACATACAAGGGGCTGTGGAAGTATGGCATGTGATTGCAAACTCCTGATGACAGAAATCTGACTTGTGTGCATTACTTTTAATGGCACTTGGCAAATTCAGTTATATGTGACCTTTCATCTCTTCTTGCCCTTTTGTGACTTTCTGATACCTCTAAGCTCTTCCCTCTTAATGTCAGTGTTCAATCCCTCCATGTTGACTGATCACCTGACTTTTCAGGCCTCTTACTTCAGCCTGTATTACTTAGTTGCTTCCCTAGTCCAAAATCTAAAAATAAGTGTGCTATATCCTTTTCTAGCTCTTTTTTTTCCCACTCTTGGATTATTAAGAATAGCAATCCAATAAAAAATAATCATACCAACTTGTTGGAATCTAGTAGGGATCTAATACTCTAATTTAGGTTTAAGGCTACAATGCCTTAACTCATGGAAATGGATTTCTACTGATGAAAGTGTAGAGTGAGAAAATATTTGGTGGCACATAGGCATTCATAGATCCGTGTTATCATACCTCTGGTCCATTTTAATGGGAAAATTCCCTGAGATCTCTTGAAATATCTTCTGTTGTAACCTTACACTGCAAATACTAAGGGAAAAGAATAAATGGGGATAACGTTTAGAAATTACTTTCTCCATTATTGTATTTCTGTTCTCTGGCTATTGACTACCTTATAACTAAATACTCCCTCTCTGATACCTAAGGCAAGGGAACAGAAGAACAGAGACCATAAATCTATTAAGTCAAATACATATTGCTCACATGGCCTTTAAAGGGAAATGAATTATCAGTGTACTCTCCAGGTCTGCATGATAAAACTAATTGTAATGGCAATTAAATGTATTACACTGCCATTGAGCATGCTTGCTGTGACTCTGGAGCAGATACATTGATTACCTTCAGTACTTACCATGTCCCATCACTAATGGGCCAAAGCAGACTGTTAACATTGTAAAGGTGTAGGATTACGCAATAGATCACTTAGAAGAGATAACTAAAGAGATTTGGGAAGCAAATTGAAATAGCATTTCAATTTTTTTTCTATCAAGTAGGTAATGATAGAGTTTGATGCTATTTTGCAAAGCCAAATTTGTTAATTCAAAATATTTGCTGTGCATCTTAGGATTAGGGGAAAACAAAAACTGAAATATTAAACAGTTTTTAAAAATATTCTCATGGGGTTTATTTTGTTTCTATTAACCAACTTTTGAAAAACAAGCTATGAGAAAACATATATTTTCTAACAAATATTTATATCATTACCTCTCAGTTGTTTCAATGCATGCAAAGAGTATCACAGATAATTTATAAAAAGAATAATATAAAATCCATTTAAAGATGATAAAACAATAAATATTAAAGTAGTATTTGATCCAGAGGTGTATCACTAGTAATTTATAATAACCCAGAAAGTTCAACAAATTCAAGTTTCCTTCTTTTCCTTCTTGAAAGTTTTGTAGTGACAAATGACAGGTAAACAATCCAATAGCAAGGACTGAATTAAAAAGACCCCTAAGAGACAGCCAGTGATCAGTACATATTTAGTCCAAACCACTGTACCTTCTTGGCTTTAACAGTGTACAACAATCATCAGAATCCATAGTGATGAATCTGATACCTCTGAATCCTCAAAGAAAGTTTAGATGCCCTTCACTATCAATTTAAAGGGAGTTATTTATTTGTTTGTTTGTTTATTTCTAATGAATACCTCACATACTATAAGAGGAGTTGAGGCAGTGTGTAATAACAGCCCACGTGCAGCAGGCCAGTGAAAGCCAAAGTCAGAAAGAGAGATCAGAAACCAGAGTTCAAAATCTTTCTTGGGCCATAGACCCCTTTGAAAATGTGAAAGAAAAAAGAGCTATGGAAAATTTCCCCAGAAAAGTATACCTGTGTAAATAGGCACATTGTTTTGCCAACAACCTTGAAGCTCAGGCAGGCATCCTCCCACTGGGTGTCCTTGAACCCTAGTTCAAGAACCCCTCATATAGAGAAAGTGAAATCCTGAGGTAAGATAGTTATTACACTTGAACATTGCATTTAGCTCTGAGCTTCCTGTCAACTGAGGTTAAAAGATTAAACACGCTGGGTTAGAGTTCTCAACATCTAAAAAAGGAAGCAGATCAGTTCAAAAAATCATAAGTGAAACATATAATTTTAAAATGGCAATGTTTATACATTTATCTGAGATGATTGTTTTTTAAAGGGTAATCAAGAAAAATGAAGGGATATAGCGTAATTTGATGAATTTTTTTTGAAAATAAGAGATTGGAAATAAAATAGCTATGCTAATTATATTGACCAGCATATGAGATTGGCCACAGCATTTCATTTTTAATCCTTCTGGAAAATAAGGAATTTACTGTACATGTCTTTCTTTAATGGTAGATTTACCTACCTACCTAATATTATTTGATTACAGCTGACAGTAATATAATATATTCCCATGAGCACTCAGCAGCTAAGCAGAAAGGGAGGCCTTAGGGTATAAAGAGAAATTGACCTATGGTTAAATGTATGCTATTAATAGGTCATACCATGGAAAACTAGCATGTATATAACAGCAAATAATTACTGTAGGTGCCTACTGCTTTCAACTAGAGCATTTACTTTCTCAAAGGCAAATAATAGCACAATTGTTATTGTCACAATTATAGGCATAGGCAGTATAGGGTAGGGGTTAAGAACACAGTCTGGAATCAGAGACTGGTTTTCCACCACTTATTGGCTGTGTGACCTTGGGCAAAGTCATTTAACTTCTTTTGTTTCGGTGTCTTCATTTGTAAAATAATAAGAAAAGCATTCATCTCAGGACCACTTCTAGGCTGTGTAGAGGTCTCTTGGAAATAAGTGTTTTGTGGGGCTCCTGTCTATATAAACAATTTGAGTCACCTAAAACCAATATGTCAGCGTCATTCTAGTAGTCCAATTTCACAGGCTAATGTGATGGAAATACTGCAAGGCTAGTAGAAGCAAACAACTTGCCTGGCCACTCTGCTGGAATTAGGACCTGGCCATGGTGCCACAGGACAAACCTACAGGCACGAGTTCTGAAGCTCCTTGAAGAATCTGGTCTATCCCAAGCAGAAGGTGGCTGCAGAAGATTGGAAGATACCCCAAAGGCACAAGGCTGGAGCAGGGACTGTGCTTACTAAGGTTTAAGCAGGATACAAGTCTATCTCATAGGGTCACTGGGAAGATTGAATGAAGTAATCTATGAGGAGCACTTAGGATATGTTGGTGATGATTACTGCTCACACTATTATTGTCAACAATGCTCACTGTATCTTACGCCTCTTCTGATTTTCTTTCAGTGGATGGCTGCATTGATTGGTCAGTGGATCTCAAGACATACATGGCTTTGGCAGGTGAACCAGTCCGAGTGAAATGTGCCCTTTTCTACAGTTATATTCGTACCAACTATAGCACGGCTCAGAGCACTGGGCTCAGGCTTATGTGGTACAAAAACAAAGGTGATTTGGAAGAGCCCATCATCTTTTCAGAGGTCAGGATGAGTAAAGAGGAAGATTCAATATGGTTTCACTCAGCTGAGGCACAAGACAGTGGATTCTACACTTGTGTTTTAAGGTGAGTGTTGTGTGAAAACATTGTCCAGTTACATGGCTGATAGTCTTTTGAGTGGGACTTGAGTACATATAGGTATGCCTCATGTTGTATAATGGATATGTTCTTGAAAGGTTGCAGTACATGTGGAGCTTCAGTAAATTCCAATTCTAATTATCTGTCAGAACTACATAGCAAATTCCTATTAGATTTTCATAAAGTAGAATTCCCATTTACTGTGTGTGCTTATTTAATTTAGAAAATTTTGTGACTTGGGCCGGGCGCAGTGGCTCACGCCTGTAATCCCAGCACATTGGGAGTCCGAGGCGAGTGGATCACCTGAGGTCAGGAGTTCGAGACCAGCCTGACCAATATGGTGAAACCCTGTCTCTATTAAAAATACAAAAATTAGCTGAGCATGGTGGCGGGTGCCTGTTGTCCCAGCTACTCGGGAGGCTGAGGCAGGAGAATTGCTTGAACCCGGGAGGCAGAGGTTGCAGTGAGCCGAGATCGTGCCACTATACTCCAGCCTGGGCAACAGAGCGAGATTCTATCTCGAAAAATTAAAAAAAAAAAAAGAAAAATTTCTGACTCATTTCTTCCCTCACCCCACCCCTGCCCCAGGGTCTTATATTAACAATTAGTTTTACATACAGCTAGTTGACTCAATTATCTTGATATCTGGTCATGAAAATGATCTAAAATATCATTTTAGCCATGATCTTGCCTTTCTTGTTGATGAAAAATAGTTTCAAATGCTTCTGGGAGATTTCTCAGCAAATGTACTACTGGTGAAATCCTTCATAGATTTTGCAATGCGAGTTTGAGTCCACTGTGTCTAAATAATCAACATGGAGCTCTGTAAATACACAGTCATCCTGAGTTTCTGGGTACTATAGTGGGAAGATATCACAGACACAATTCTTGCTTGCAAGAAGTTTACAGTAAAAAGCGTATGTTTTTCCCTTAGGGATTCTACAGTATGTTCTCCCTTCCCCCTCTACCCCAGTGATAGAATCTAGGTTCTAGCATCTAGCATCTCAAATAGAGACTGGATTAGGTATTTAAGTAGGTAGCTGAGACGACCTTTAAGCCACCTTTCAATTCTGCAATTTTGGGAGTCTTTGATCTTGCTCACCAGGGACCTGTACTCTACTATTTGATTTTAACTCCTTGGAAATGCAGACCTTTCCTATTTTTGTGTCCTGTGAACTTTGATGCCAAAGCTATGTCACTTCCTCATCAAAAGCACTTGGAAGCCCCTGGCAAAGCCTCGTTGTTCAAAAGGCCGGGAGAACAAGGTGGTATATAAATAGAGAGCCTTCTGGATGCTCTAAGAATCACTTTTGTGTGCAGGGTAAAAAAGTGGAGTGACGGGGGAGCAAATGGTGAGTTTAGTCTGTTTGTGGTGGGCAAAATCTCCAGGATCTTGGAAGAACAGCAATCATTCTGATCACACCCTTAGTGTTAAGCAATATTTTCTCTTACTTGGGCAGCTCTTGACAAAATTGAGAAGTAGATGTAATTCAGCTTTAGTGACTGACATTATATTCTCTAGAGTGCTGCTACTCTTTCCTTGCTTATCTCCTCTCTGCTTGTCTCCTCTCCATCCCCCACTGTCATTAAAAACCCACCAATCAAAATTGTTTCTTTTCTCCTCCCACTACACCATTTGCTTTTTGTTTGTTGTTTTCACAAATTTAAAGTTTTATTTGCAAAGCATCAGTCAACTATGTACAGGTGCTAAGCTTACAATGAATTATTAAACAAATTGTTGCTACTTCCCCAGGTCTGTTAATGTCTTCAGTCTTGTTACCTCCCCTCTTTTCCCTTCTCTGCTCTAAACCCATTCCCTTACTCCTAGCAATATTAACAACTTAGTATGTATCCCTACATGCATTTCCCCTACTGTTTTAATTATACAAACATACTGACATGGGTATTTTCTCCTCATTGTTTTACAAAATGAAAAGAGGGTTATAGATTTCTCTGCATTTTCTTTGCTTAGTAAAAATACATGGTATAAATTTCTCCAAGTCAATTGATAGAGAGCTTTTTTTTTTTAACTTTTATTTTAGGTTCAAGGGTATATGTGCAGGTTTGTTATACAGGTAAACTGCATGTCATGGGGATTTGGTGTACAGATTATTTTGTCACCCAGGTAGTAAGCATAGTACCTGATAGATAGTTTTTTAATTCTCTCCCTCCTCCCCCTCTCCACCATCAAGGAGGCCACCGTGTCTGTTGTTTCCTTCTTTGTACCTATGTGTTCTCATTGTTTCACTCCCACTTATAAGTGAGAACATGCAATATTTGGCTTCCTGTTCCTTATTTTACTAAGGATAATGGCCATCCACATTGCTACAGAGGACATTCTTATTTACAGCTGCATAGTATTCCATGGTGTATATATATGTACCACATTTTCTTTATCCTGTCTACCATTGATAGGCATTTAGGTTGATTCCATGTTTTTACTATTGTGAATAGAGCTGCAATGAATATATATGTACATGTGTCTTTATGGTAGACTGATTTATATTCCTTTGGGTATATACCTAATAATGGCATTGCTGGGTTGAAGGGTTAAATATATAATATTGTATGTTGCTTAATATTTTATGAAGCCACAGTTCAGTCAATCATTTCTGTATTGATGAGTATACACTTTGTTTCCAGTATTTTGTCCCTACAAAAGGTGCTGTAATAAAAATCCACTATTTGCTTTTCAATGAACTTCAAGAAGTCTTCGATTTACATAATTATGGCAAAGATAATGTAGAGCTCCTGTACACTTTATATCCAGCTTTCCCATTTTATTAACATCTTACATGACTGTAGTACATTTGTTACAATTAATGAACCAATAGTAGTACATTATTATTAGCTAAAGTCCATATATTCTTCACATTTCTTCAGTTTTTCCTTAATGCCTCTTTTTCTATTTCAGTATCCCATCGCTGGTAGCACATTGTATTTGGTTGTCATGTCTCCTTAAGCTCTTCTTGGCTGCATCAGTTCCTCAGACTTTCCTCATTTTTGATTACCTTGACAGTTTGAGGTGTACTGGTCAGACAATTTGTAGAATAGTCCTCAACTGGGATTTATCTGGATATTTTTCTCATGGTTAGACTGGGGTAATATGTTTTGAGGAGGAAGATTACAAAGGTAAAATACCATCCTCATCACGTTGTATCAAGGGTATAAAGTATCAATATGACTCATAACTGTTGATGTTGACTTTGATCACCTGGCTTGAGGTAGTGTTTATAATTTTTCTCTGTAAACTTATTCTTTCTTTTTCTTCCTTTCCATACTGTAGTCTTTGAAAGAAAGTTATTATTCACAGTCCACACTTAAGAAGAAATATCTACATAAATTATTTCAAATTCTTCTGCATGGAAATTTGTCTCTCCCCTTCCCAACTTATTTATGCGTTCCATCATTTATTTATATCAGTATGGACTCATTAATATTTATATTATACACTGACTTGTAATGCAATTCTACTTAATTTTCTCACTCAAATTCTTCCACCTTTGCCCACAGGAAGCTCTTTCAGTTGGCTCATTTGTCCCTTTGATATAACTCTATCATCATGGAGTGGTGGTTGTATTTTTTATTTTTTATTTTTTTGGCATTTCCTTACATTGTAGAAAGATGCTCCAGGTTTATCTTATATATTTCGTGCCCCAGTTCTAGAATTAGCCATTTTTCCAAGGAGTCCTGTTTTTCTAACGAATAATTGCATTAGAAACCTAGATTTGGTTGCTAGGTATGCTCATTGCTACTGGGGTGTTGTTGCTTCTGAGTCCTCTCAGCTGACAGTCTATTTGCTTTTAAACAAAGCCATAGATTTTGAAGGAGTACTTTAGGGATAGTGGAACTTCCCAAGGTCCCTGAAGTCCTTTCCTATAGGTGACCCTCTCTTTAAAGTACATTTCAGATTTGCCATTTTTACGTGTATTTTGGATACCATCTGAGTCAGAGGTTCTCAACTCACATCTAGACCAATAGAAGATAAAAGAATTCCACTAAGATTCAAATATAACGGGTGACTTTTTAACTTTTGTGCAGCAAGCCTTAGGGAGCTATTGGGACTGATAGAGATAGGTGGAACTGTTGAATATAATCTCCCATGTGTGCCTTAGTAAGGAAAAAAATGTTTGGAAATCACTATTCTAATAGAATCAACCAGTCTTTTGTCAACTCAGAGATACATAAATCTATTCCAGGTATATAAGTGAAATAGCATCTGTCTGTAAATAATAAACCTGTTTTTCATATCTAGTAGTGGCCACTGACTTCTACTATGTGCCAGGTGAGAAATTCAGTCCATATAGGTGATTTTATGCAATTTCCAAGAGTGACATTTATAGTGAAAAGGGCTCTTAATTTGACAATGTCAGTATTCACCTAAAATCTCCAGTTTGATACCACTTGAAGGTAATCAAGGATGACTTTTCAATGTTTTATTGATCTCATTAAAAGTTACTCTACTGATGTCATTGTGATTAAAAATGAAGATATGAAATATTTAGTAATATTCTCCACCCATTTGAATGACAGCAAGAAAAATTTACTGTTTGTGACCTTTCAGTAGCCAATTGGTTACTGAATAATTTTTAAATTTTTCTTTGGCCAGTCTCAAGAGTGATTAGTTGAATTTCCCAGCATAATAATGGGCTGGTAATATGAGAATGGTAGAGGATTAAGTCATATTTTGAGAGACAGTGCCAATCCAAGAATTATACCAGTATTTACAATGGAAGCATGAATTAATAGGATAAAAATGATGAAGGTAATCTTATTTGACAAAATCTCACATATCATTTTCTCAACAACTTGGAACAAGGGGTGACTTAAGCTGTGAATGAAGATAGATATAGTCATATGATCCTGCATTGAATTCACAGATATTGAAAAGAACAATTGGCTGGGTGCGGTGGCTTGTGCCTGTAATCCCAGCACTTTGGGAGGCCGAGGCAGGTGGATCACATGAGGCCAGGAGTTCAAGCCCAGCCTGGCCAATATGGTGAAACCCGGTCTCTGCTAAAAATACAGAATTTTGCCGGGTATGGTGGTGCACATCTGTAATCCCAGCTACTCGAGAGGCTGAGGTACGAGAATTGCTTGAACCAGGAGGCAGAGGTTGCAGTAAGCTGAGATTGTGCTACTGCACTCCAGCCTGGGTGACAGAGTGAGACTCCATTTCACACACACACACACACACACACACACACACAATTAAATATAATTGAACACCTGTAAAAACCTAACATTTAGGGATAATTATGACTGAGTGCAGGGAATCAGTTAGAGGTTCAAAATTATTATGACCATTTACCTCTGCAACAAGGTAAACAGAACAAGGAGCTCCCTTATAAAATGGGAAGCATTATCCAAATATTTTTGGTCTCTAGTAGTCATCGAAAGAAGTGAGGTTCTCAAAATCTGAATGCCTCACAACATCTTTCTGAACAGTTCCTTAGTATATATCTAGCCAGGAGCACAATTGCTGTGATTTCAAATGTGAATAATCAATTCACGTTTGAATGATTATCACTCCAGCAAAACAACATCAGAAGAAAAGTTAAGGGAGTGAATACATTTGAAACGAAAAGTATAGCATGTTGCTAATTTTTGAATCTATATGGTGGGTACATGAAGATTCATCATGTTGCCCTGTGTATTTTTTTGATTATGTTTGAAATAGTCCATAACAAAAAAATAAATAAAAAGAAGAAATAAATGTAAGTATACAGTAATTTTACCTGATTTTATCGTCACTTAAATGATCCTGGCCTATAAATACCTAGGCATCATATATAAGCAAGTATTTTTATTTCAGTCAATAAACATTCATTGAATACATATCATGGGACTCACTTTATGACATATTGCAAGGAGACCTGTGTCTTTAGAAAAGAAAGTGATGCTCTAGTCTGTATCAGACACAAAGAAATAGCTCTTAGCACCTTCCAGTCTCCTACCCTACTTCCCATTGTGGTCACCAAGAGATTTTCAAGGACAGTGAACATATCTCATAATTCAATTCCAACTTAACTATTGATCCGTGAAAAGTTAAGTGTCAACAATTCGGTTGCCCAGGTAGCAATTTCCAGGACAGCAGATAGTTTCTTGTCAGAAAAATGAAAGCCTGGATCTTATAGAATTAATTGACCTCAGAAAAGATCAAGATAGTACAGCAGGATCTTGAGACAGCAGGAATTTCATTCCTGAAATGAAATGTAATTAGTTATTTTTCTACCTCCTTTTGGTTGTAAGCAGGAGTCTCTGATTCCATTATTTTTCATGGCAATTTGATAACCTACTTGTTAATAAAATTATATAAATAAATTTTGAAATAGCAAAGAAGTAACCGTTTTACTTTATTTTCATTTCATTAGCATTAAATTGGATGTTTTAATGTTTAGAAATATAACCATACTGTTGTACATTAACTATGCAATTTCAACTTCATTCAGTTTATTTACTGGAAGGAAGCAGATGTTTACAGTTTAGTCAACAGGACTACCTGCTTTGTAAGAATTAATAGGTTATATTTGATAACCACAAAAGAAGAATTGTTCTCAAATAGTCACTGATGAGTTGGCTAACACTGGTATTTATATATACTTTTTAGTTTCATCCCTTGTATCATTGCACAATCTTAAGTGACTTTGTTTTATGGCTGTTTTGCTCAGAATCAAGGTTTTAACCTAATGCAGGGTTGCAAACTCAAAATCTTTTCAGAGGTCAAGAAGGTAATGTGATGAGTGTGGCAGGCCAACTGAAACATTTTGGAGTGTTGGAAGTTGCAGCAATCCCCTCCATAATCTCATTTCATGCATTCTATTCTAATGCCACTACCTCCTATTTTTCTAGCTCATTTTTTAATATACCTTACCTCTAATAATCTATTGATTCCACCCAGACCTCCTTCTCATTGATCTCACATGTTTTTCACTGTACCTTGTTCTCTTCCCATCTAGCATAGTTCCAATTCAGTGGATCAATCATTATAATCACTCCCATATACACCCTCTTGCTTCTGTTGACCCTTTCTCCCTTCATCTTACTCGCTTGTGGAAACCATAACACTGTTTAAACCTAACTGTCCATCTATACTATGCCTGCATCCTTGCAGCTAAACTTGGCTGAAGGAAAATATATAATAACATTGACTGGTTTCACCTTAAATTCATTGTCAGGGACCTCGAATTGACCTTTAATGCTACCAGGTAGTTTTATTTTATATTAGGCCATTCAGTCTCCCATCTGCCTAGATGACTATTTTATATCATCTCCATTCCTCAGGTCTTCAATATCTCCTCCCCCTTGCTTCCAGTTTCACAGAGAAAAAAAAAATGATGTAATCAGGAAAATCTGCCACTAGATCTGCCCACCTACTGTCATCTGTACCTACATATTCTGCCTTCCAGCCTGTTACCACAGGTGAATTGGCCTTGCTTCTATGTAAGGCAAGTCACTTCATGTGTACACCAGATTCTATCCCTATTTGCTTACCCAAGAACATCACCTGAGCAATTCTCCTCTCTCTCTCTCTCCCATATCATGAAATTTTCTATTTCTACTGGATCATTTCCATCAGCATATATATAGATCAATATTTATGCCATCTAAAAAAAAATCCTCTCAACTCCACTTCCCTGACAGCCACTATTCCCAGTTTCTTGCTCCCATTTGGAAAAAACTACTTTAAAGAATTATCTGGTAATGATATCATGGTTGTTTACATATGTCCAAACCCTTCAACCTGTACCCATTAAATATGTGCAGTTCTTTGTGTATCAATTATATCTCAATAAAACTATTTATAAAAAAAGAGTTGTCTGCATTCAGTTTTGAGTTCTTCACCACTCATTCTCTAGTAAACCCATTCCAATCAAAATTTTACCTTCACCGCTCTTCCAAACCTGCTCTTATAAAAGTCTCTGATGACCACAACAATGCCAAATCCAATGGGCAGGTCAATTTTCAGTTCTCCTATCGACCTGTAATGTCATGTGGCATAGTTGATCACTCCCTTCTTTTTGATAAAATATTCTTTTCTTGACTTCCAGAGAACAGTACTCTCTTGGCTTTCCTCATACTCTATCAGTTACTATTTCATAAGTTCTTTTCCTGGCTCCTCATGTTCTTTCTGACCCCTTAATGTTAGAGGGCACTAGGGATATAGGCCCAATGTTGCCAGTTTCTCTGATGTTTTGAAATCTGAATAATTGTGTGAAATTTCTCAATGTTTAAATTTATGGGACTCTCCTGTCCAAAAAAGCCCATACTCAGATTCAACCATTCAACTCAGTTCTCATACTCTAAACTAATAGGTTCTGACTCTAACATTAACCTAGAGAGTGATGGTATAGTCATCTTAAAGTAGGGCTGCAGCAGGTTTTATCTGTGTTGAAGTGAAGCAGGAAAATCAACACTCCAATGGCAAGACAGATTAAAGGAAACCCGCCACTCTCCCTAGAGTACATTTGAGCATTCAGTAGTAGAGTCATATGGTGTCCCTTTATGTGGCAACAGGCTCAATTCCAGCTTAATCCCTTGTGTGGCTATTGGAGTCTCCAAAAAAATGCACCCATCAGTATAGGGGTCCTTATTGCTAGCTACAGTGTACTGAAATAGGTATTCTATCAAGAGGATTCTATTGCTATAAAGTGGTACTTCTCCTCCACCTTCCTTCCTGTCAATGATGAAACAACAACTCTTTAAAAGGGCAGAGGACTGAAGATGTGCAATAACTCTAGTCCCAGGCATGAAAAGTAACTTCAGTGAAAATATCCATTCAATGCTTATATGG
The DNA here is from genome assembly GCF_008728515.1 of Papio anubis. NCBI lineage: Eukaryota > Metazoa > Chordata > Mammalia > Primates > Cercopithecidae > Papio > Papio anubis. The sequence continues at coordinate 48,491,442 of NC_044996.1, read as the reverse complement.
ACTAATATTGTGCCTTTCACTGTGGTGAACCCAAGAGAAAATTATGACACAGCATCTGCCTTTAAGCAGTTACTAAAGGAGGAATTACTAAGAGTTACTGAACTAGCTAGGACTCTTCTACACCTAACACTGTGGTGCAATCTTCTATATCACTATTAATACTACTACTGTGTCCTATTAGGATTATGGTCTCTGGAGCTGAACTGATTGGAGTCAAATCCCAGTTTTATTACTTACAAATTGTGTGACCTTGTGCAATTTATATGACTACTCAGGTTCAACCAGGGGACTCACAGTTTGCAAACTCTGAACTATTGGTTCTGACTCCAGCATTAACCTAGGGAGTAATGGTATATTATGGCTGTGTGACCTGTGCCTTGCTTTTCCTCACATGGAAAATAAAGACCCATTTGGTTATTCAACTTAAAATATTTTGAACACTTGCATTAGGTGTTGAGTAAATGCATTGAAGGAGAGATTAAAGTAATGGAGCTTCCATTCTAGAGTTGGGGAAACATACAAATAACTAATGCAATCACAAGACTACACTGGGTAATCATAATTCTACACTGGTGAGAATGAAGAAGGGTCATGTTAGAGGAGTGACTGACGGAGAGGCCACTTTCAGTTAGGTGGTCAAGAAGGGCTTCACAGAGAAAGTGACATACAAACTGAGACCTGAATGACAAGAAGGAGCCAGTCTTGTGAAAATCTTGGGGCAGAGTATTCCAGTCAAAGTGAATACCATGTGTAAAGGTAATGAAATGGGAACAGGCTTGTTATATTCAAGAAAGCTAAAGAAAGGGCTGGGCACAGTGGCTCATGCCTGTAATCCCAGCGCTTTGGGAGGCTGAGACAGGCAGATTACCCGAGGTCAGAAGTTCGAGACCAGCCTGGCCAACGTGGTGAAACCCCTGTCTCTACTAAAACTACAAAAATTAGCCGGGCCTGGTGGTGCACACCTACAATCCCAGCTACTTGGGAATCTGAAGCAAGAGAATCGCTGGAACCTGGGAGGTGGAGGTTGCAGTGAGTTGAGATTGTGCCACTGTACTCCAGCCTAGGCAACAGAGCGAGGCTCTGTCAAAAAAAAAAAAAAAAAATGCTAAAGAAGGGCATTTTGGTTGGAGTGTGGTGAGCTGGAGAATAATGCTACTAGATAAGGCTGGAAAAGCAGGCAGAGAACAGAGGACAGATGCTGTTGCATATTATGGACCAGAATAAAAAGTTAATTTTTAAATTAGTAATCAGAGATAAAATTAGTATTTATTTTTGTTAAACTGGAGAGTAACATGATCCAATTTCCATTTTAAAAATGATTACTTTGGTTGCCTGGTAAGAATGAACTACAAGGGAGACAAGCAAGAAGACCAAGTTGAGAAGCAATTGTATTAGTTGAGGAGAGATGTGATGGTAGCTTGGATTGTGGTGGTAGCTATAAAAATAGGGAGACATGAATGAATCTCAGATATGTATTGAAGGATGAGCTGATAGGACATACTGATGTCCTGGAGGTGAGAAAAAGCTCAGTAAAGGATGACTCCTGTTGCTTTTGACTGAAGCAACTGGGTGAATCATGGTGCTATTAATTGAGAGAGAAGACTTGGAGATGAACAAAGATCATAGTACCTACGTCAGAGAATGCTGATGAGCACTTAGCACCAATACTGACATAGAGTAAGCACTCCATACATTATCTCTTATTTCTACTTTTGCTACCACCGCCACTGCTACTACTAGCTATAATTTTTTAGCTTTTATTATGTGAAAGCATTGTACTAATCCTTAGAATAACTCATGAGGTAGGTCATATTATTGAAGATGATAAAACTGATACTTATAGAAGTAAAGAACTTGCCCAAGGACACATGGGTAGTAAATGATGGAGCTGGGACTTGGACAGGTTTGACTCCAGAGCTCATACACATTATCAGTTTTCTCTACTGTCTTCTCAATTATTATCTATTTTCACTGTTTTTTATAGTAATCTGTATTTGTATATTACAATAAATGAGATATGGTTATTTACATTAATTCTTGCCTATAAAATGTTCTGTGGTTCTGTGTGTTTTTAGTTTCATCAGTGAACATTATTGTCTGGTGATGAGGATAGAATTTTATTAATTAAAGATGGATAACAGAGGGCAATGAAATAGAGATTCTAAGTTCATGAAAAATGATGATTAAGTTAAAGCAAGAATTTTCAGAGAACCAGACTTCTTGTTTTACCAAGTTTAAAATCCTTTGTGATCACTTTTCAGTTTACATATACAGAAGTGCTTAAAAGTTGTTTTCCACCAAAGAATAGAGATGAATTTTGAAGCATATATATCCTTAAATGGCTCTTTTTGTCTGTTTACTCTGACTTCAAAACCTCTAATATATAAGACTCATGATGAATCAATTAGAGAAACATATACATCAGTATATGACAAAGTGCTAGAATGAATATAATCAGGTGTCATAAATGTATGGTTATCTTTTCCAAAAACTCATTGCATGACACTACTTCCCTCCATTCACCTTAAAGTTGAAAATGTTCATTTGGGTTGATTCCAAGTCTTTGCTCTTGTGAATACTGCCGCAATAAACATACGTGTGCATGTGTCTTTATAGCAGCATGATTTATAATCCTTTGGGTATATCCCCAGTAATGGGATGGCTGGGTCATATGGTACTTCTAGTTCTAGATCCTTGAGGAATCACCATACTGTTTTCCATAATGGTTGAACTAGTTTACAATCCCACCAACAGTGTAAAAGTGTTCCTATTTCTCCACATCCTCTCCAGCACCTGTTGTTTCCTGACTTTTTAATGATCGCCATTCTAACTGGTGTGAGATGGTATCTCATTGTGGTTTTAATTTGCATTTCTCTGATGGCCAGTGATGATGAGCATTTTTTCATGTGTCTGTTGGCTGTATGAATGTCCTCTTTTGAGAAATGTCTATTCATATCCTTTGCCCACTTTTTGATGGGGTTGTTTGTTTTTTTCTTGTAAATTTGTTTGAGTTCTTTGTAGGTTCTAGATATTAGCCCTTTGTCTGATTGACAGACTGGATTAAGAAAATGTGGCACATATACACCATGGAATACTATGCAGCCATAAAAAAGGATGAGTTTGTGTCCTTTTTAGGGACATGGATGCAGCTGGAAACCATCATTCTCAGCAAACTATCGCAAGAACAGAAAACCAAACACTGCATGTTCTCACTCATAGGTGGGAACTGAACAATGAGATCACTTGGACTCGGGAAGGGGAACATCACACACTGGGGCCTATCATGGGGAGGGGGGAGAAGGGAGGGGGGAGGGATTGCATTGGGAGTTATACCTGATGTAAATGACGAGTTGATGGGTGCTGATGAGGTGATGGGTGCAGCACACCAACATGGCACAAGTATACATATGTAACAAACCTGCATGTTATGCACATGTACCCTAGAACTTAAAGTATAATAATAAAAAAAAAAAGTTGAAAATGTTCACAGTAGAACACAAATGAGATCTCATTCCTTCCTAACTACAGTTTTGTTTTGTTGTTGTTTGTTTTTAATAAAAGTGATGTTTTTCAGCCAATATCCTTTTAGCTCTTAGGTATTTATTATTCATTAAACAAATATTTATTGAGTACCTCCTGTGCAGAGGGTACTAAAAAAAGCAAAAGTGAATGATAGGGCTCCAGACTTATAACAAGTCAAAAGGGGAGTTAGGACATGTATACATATCACAATCAAACAAGCATAACTCCCATGTGACTCATCATTAAATTGTATCCTAGAAAACATAGTCTAGCAACTAAACATATTTTTTAAAGTCTGAGGATAGATTTACTGTAGTCTCTTAAAAAATATTTGATATTTTTTAATATCTTTGAGATAAGCCCATGTGTAACTCGCAGCAACAAAAATCATCTTTTCACATTACTGTCACTCCTAGTATCTCTTGTATATTTCAGCTGCCCAGAAACCTCTCTCATTGCTCCTCTCATTACCTGCTAAAAAAATCTTCCTGGAATGCATCCCCTACAAGTTTCTTCTCTTTTTGCCCTTTCTCATCCTCTAGCACTGTTTTCCTTTCAGGAAGCTATTTTTTTTTTTTTTTGCCCTTTCCAATGTAATTTAATTAAACTAGCAGTGCTCCTTGCAATTCTTCAGCTCTTTCTGCCTATTACTCCTATTCTGCACAATAAAATCTCAGGAACTAACCTGCCATACCAAGGATTTTGTAAAAGTTGTTGCATTTAAAAAGACTAATGCAGTGAAAAAGAGAATTATGTTTAGAAGGCAAGAAGAAGGGAAAAGCTGCAAACACTAACTTGATGGCTTTTATTCCATCATACATGAGGGAAAGTGATATGTGCTATAGGAAAGATGAAGTAATAGTACAGTAAGTAGGAAAAATAGCTTTTGTCTTATAGAATAGGGCTTATTTGAGATGACTCTTGAGGATCTAAACAGGTGGTGATAGTAGAGGTCTTCCCAGGCAGATAAAACAATGTCCCAGGGCAAGGAGGTAGTAAAACATGGGCCATACACAGGGAAAAACAGGGAGGTAAATTTGGTCAGAACCTGGATTTATTGAGGTGTTTTTTTCCTGAGTATGAACCTAACAATACTTGCTTTATGAAGGTTTCAGATGTTTTTGAAACATGGTATTTTAGACATTGACCAATTCTTAGAAAAAAAGCTGAAAGACTCAACTAATGAGCACCTTAACTTACAGTCAGGTAATAAGGCATGTTTTGCAGATGATGTTTTCACAGAGAAAATGTATATTTAAAGGAGGCAAATTCCCTTCTATGACCTGACCCTCATTAAAGAAAGGCAATGCTGCTGACTAAAGCATTGTTAGTCTTAGCATGTACTCCAACCAGTTTTCTCACAGGTGTTGATAAATTCACATGGAACCATCCCCACTCTCTCACCACAGTGAAGAGTGATTCAGCTTGGTAAGATGGCTCATTAATATTTGTTGGGTATAGTCTGTATCTATAAATATGAGATAGAGAAAAGCTAAGTGAGAGGGGTAATGTATTTTTCCACCTTGGGGCCTTGATCACATTCAAGCAAGACCCAAGCCAATACTAATCTACACACTCGTTTCCAGACCAGATCTCGCCCTTCAACACTAAGGCAATATACACGTACCTGAGTATAGAGATATAGTATATACACTTTTAATTTTTTAGTCCTGTTACCCTGATCCCCTGTCAGTGCCTTCCCTTTACTTCCTACAAGGAAAGTGGCTTGACCATGTTTCATATTTACATTATTCTCTTTTACTCTTGAGCAAGAGATCTCTCTCTCCTCCTTTTAAGCTCAGTCTAAAGATTGCCACTTAAGCACCATGCACACTGTCCACACACAGAGGAGGCTTTCCATACATGCTGATTATTGACTTACTGGCTGAAACCCTCAGATCAGTAGGGTCTGGAAGTTTTAAATTTGCTCACATGAATCATTTTTTAGTATATTGTTTTACCAATAGAAATAGATGACAGGAAGGCAATTTTGCGAGGTGACAGTCCAAATAATAATATTGAGAATGCTAGTATTTTACAGCAGGGTACAAAGTCACAGAAAATTCTGATTTTTAAGCATTTAGGGAAGTTTCTATATTAGGTAATGTCACTATATACACACTCTGCTCAACTTTTGACTTTGATTCCACATGACATGAAACAAAGATAAAATTTCACTGCTGTTTCTAAATAAAATACAGTTTAATTTTACTTTATTTTAGAGACAGGTATAGCCAAGTTTGACTTACTGGCACATGGATGGGTGATCAGAAAAAAATAGGTCAATGAAAGCTTCCCTGGTTTTTGCCTTTCACCACTTTGCTTGGTGTTATCTCAAATGGCAAGCCCAGAGAGGACCATTATAGCTTTTCTAGAGGTAAAACTCACTATTTTTGACCAAGTCATTGGTCCCCATGAAATATCCATCCCCTTCTCTCACCCATCAGAGCTGGGCCTTTCTCCTAGCAGCATTGTTTTTAAAGCTGTCTTCCTCTGTAATTGCCCATCTCACTAAGCATGCTTGCCCAAGGGCTCAAAAGTCAGGTGAGATTGCTTCTACTGGGTTTGTAGAGGATATTCAGTGATGGAAGTAGAAATAATTTTTATGTATTAAAACCTTTCCTCTGGACTTACAGAGAAAAAAACTTTAATATGCATAACACAGGAAATCATGAAAATGTTAATATCTTTCCATAATCCTACCAAATATAAAACCCAAATCCAAGCAAACTGATTCAATGTTTTGCTGAAAAAAATAGTTATGAAAACAGTTTGTAGGACCAGAGAGATAAGTGTCTGGTCTCCTTCCTGGAATTATTCACCTTCCTTTCTAGTGCCCCCTCCTAGGGTCCCACTGCTCTCCCCTTTGATTTTCTTTCAGTTGGGCCCTATCCCAATCGTGTTTTTTATGCAGCTTGATGATCCTTTCCTCCCTCTCCTCCAGTCTCCACCCCATCCCCGAAGTTATTCCTAAAGGTACCACTGTCCCACCTCCACCCCAATCTTCTGTCCTTACCCTCAGGTGCCTTGTCTAACAGACACAAAGGCAGGAAACTCCTTGGGTTCCTACACAGTGTCTGCTCTCCTTTTCCCTTCTGTTCCAGAGGAAGAAGTGGCCTTTCCAAACCCATCCACCCAGTAAATTAACTTCTTTGTATTGTTTTGTATTTCTGTGAACATTGCATTATTTTACTTTCACAAAACACAAGAATATAAAGAAGTAAAGGCCCTCTATCTCATGCCCCCTACTCTACCTCACTCCACCCTATGCTCTAACGTCCCACTGCCTACCGTCATTTGACCTCTGAGCCTACCCTCCCTAGGTAACTCGTAATGATTTTGCCCTCTAGTGGACATCTGGCAATATCTGGAGAGATTTTTCGTTGTCACAATTTGGGTGGGGTGGGAAGATGGGCACTACTGGATCCAGTTAGTTGAGGCTAGGGATTTTGCTAAACCTATAATGCACAGGATGGCCCCCAGAAATAAAAAAGCATATGGCCCCAAATGTCAAGAGTGCCAATGTTGGGAAACCCTGCCCTAGAAGGATATAAACAAGCCCAAGAACATTTTTGACAAGTACAAACTCTTTAGTTAGGGAACTGGCCCCAAATCCTGAATGACTGTCATAGATTCAACAGGAAACAACCTAATGTCACATCTCACTGCTGCAGAGATGTCCCAGGGCCATGACAGTTTCTTAGTCACTAGGTCCACAGGCCCCAGGTGATGTCCAAGTCTCCTCCATTTGTGTCTCAGTCTGGTTCAGGTCTAACTCCTCTCCATCCTTCCACCTGTGAGCTAAAACGTACATGTACCCCTGATCAACACAGCTTACAGTCATCAAAGGGATAGAAGGAGACCAACCTGCCACCCACCTTTTGAACCCACCCACTCTTATCCTCCCCCATCTTACCCCTCCCTCTGAAAGTTGATTTCCCACTGGGATATGTTTCTGTTATGTTTTACATTTCTAAATTCACTAAGAGCTTTGTAGCTAGAGTTCCCTCCTACATTTATCATGGTGGTGGATTGGAAGATAAATTACCTCAGGATGATGGCACCATGCTTTCGCCCATGGTCTAAACCAGGAAACCCTCTGAGTGCTATCAGTTGCTGACTCACCTCCTTGGCAGTGGCAGGAGTTCTCTGTTCAAATCTGACTGTCCCTGGTTCTGCTCACTGGGGATTGAGGAGGATTCTCCTGTCATGAGGGCTCTAGAGTCATAGCAGTCCTCGCCTGGAGCTGGTGCTGGCATTCTCTGTATGTAGCCCTGAAGTATTCCCTCAGGAGTAGCAAAGCACTGCCATGTCGATTTGAGTCAACCATAAACCTGAGGTTAACTCCAGGCCTGTTTTGATTGTTTATGATGATATAACTCACTCAGAACATGAATGAACTTTCTATCCAGTTCATTCCCAGAGACTCCTGGAATGCAGGAATCTCCACTACTCAGCATACCCTGATGCAACTCCCCAGCCGGTTTGAACATATTATTTGATGGTCTCTTATTTGCAACTGCTCTCCTGGTACCAATTTCTGACATAAAAATAATCTGATGGGCCGGGCGCGGTGGCTCACCCCTGTAATCCCAGCACTTTGGGAGACCGAGGTGGGCGGATCACGAGGTCAGGAGATCGAGACCATCCTGGCTAACACAGTGAAACCCCGTCTCTACTAAAAATACAAAAAAAATTAGCCGGGTGTAGTGGTGGGCGCTTGTAGTCCCAGCTACTCGGGAGGCTGAGGCAGGAGAATGGCGTGAACCCGGGAGACGGAGCTTGCAGTGAGCCGAGATAGCGCCACTGCACTCCAGCCTGGGCGGCAGAGGGAGACTCCGTCTCAATAATAATAATAATAATAATCATCATCATCATCATCATCATCTGATGGGGAGGTGCCAAGATGACTGAATAGGAACAGCTCTGGTCTATAGCTTCCAGAGAGAACAATGAAGAAGGCAGGTGATTTCTGCATTTCTAACTGAGGTACCCAGTTCATTTCAATGGGACTGGTTAGGCAGTGGGTCCAACCCATGGAGGGCGAGCAGAAGCAGGGTGAGGCGTCACTTCACCCAGGAAGTGCAAGAGGCCAGGGATCTCACTCCCCAAGCCAAGGGAAGCTGTGAGGGACAGTGCTACCCAGCTGGGTTACTCTGCTTTTCCCACGGTTTTTGTAATCTGCAGATTAGGAGATTTCCCTTGTGTGCCTACACCACCAGGGCCCTGGGTTTCGAGCACAAATCTGGGCAGCTGTTTGGGCAGACACTGAGCTAGCTGCAGGAGTATTTTTTCAAACCCCAGTGGCACCTGGAACCCAAGCAAGACAGAACCGCTCACTCCCCTGGAAAAGGGGCTGAAGCCAGGAGCCAAGTGTTCTCGCTCAGCAGGTCCCACTCCCACGGAGCCCAGCAAGCTAAGAACCACTGGCTTGAGATTCTCACTGCCAGCACAGCAGTCTGAAGTCAACCTGGGATGGTCAAGTTTGGTTGGGGGAGGGGTGTCTGCCATTACTGAGGCATTAGTAGGCAGTTTTCCCCTGACAGTGCTAAAGAGGCTGGGATGTATGGACTGGGCTAATTCACCACAGTGTGGCAAAGCGGCTGTGGACAGGTTGCTCCTCTAGATTCCTCCTCACTGGGCAGGGCATCTCTGAAGGAAAAGTAAAAGCCCCTGTCAGGGACTTGCAGATAAAACCCCCATCTCCCTGGGACAGAGCACCTGGAGGAAAGGGTGGCTGTGAGTGCAGCTTCAGCAGACTTAATCGTTCCTGCCTGCTGGATCTGAAGAGAGCAAATGATCCTGACAAGAGGGACTCTCCTAGCACAGCACACTAGCTCTGCTAAGGAACAGACTGCCTCTTCAAGTGAGTCCTGGACCCCCATGCCTTCTGACTGGGAGAAACCTCCTAACAAGGGTTGACAGACAGGTCATACAGGAGAGCTCCAGCTGGCATCAGGCTGGTACCCTTCTGGGATGAAGCCTCCAGAGGAAGGAGCAGGCAGCAATTTTTGCTGTTCTGCAGCCTCCACTGGTGATACCCAGGTGAAAAGGGTCTGGAGTGGACCTCCAGCAAACTACAGCAGACCTACAGAAGAGGGACCTGACTGTTAGAAGAAAAACAAACGAACAGAAACCAACAACATCAACATCAGCATCAAGGAGCCCCACACAAACACCCCATCCAAAGGTTGTCAACCCCCAAAATTAAACATGGATAAATCCATGGAGATGAGGAAAAATCAGCGCAAAAATGCTGAAAAATCCAAAAGCCAGAATGCCTCTTCTCAAAGTGATTGCAACTCCTCTCCAGCAAGGGCTCAAAACTGGATGGACAATGAGATTGACAAATTGACAGAAGTAGGGTTCACAAGGTGGGTAATAACAAACTCCTCTGAGCAAAAGGAGCATGTTCTAACCCAATGCAAAGAAGCTAAGAACCTGATAAATGTTACAGAAACTGCTAACTAGAATAACCAGTTTAGAGAGGAACATAAATGACCTGATGGAGCTGAAAAACACAGCACAAGAACTTTGTGAAGCATACACAAGTATCAATAGCCAAATTGATCAAGCAGAAGAAAGGATATGAGAGATTGAAGATCAACTTACTGAAATAAGGCATGGAGACAAGATTAGAGAAAAAAGAATGAAAAGGAACTAACAAAGCCTCCAACAAATATGGGACTATGTGAAAAGACCAAACTTACGATTGAGATTGATTGGTGTATCTGAAAGTGAACGGGAGAATGGAACCAAGTTGGAAAACACACTTCAGGACATTATCCAGGAGAACCTCCCCAACCTAGCAAGACAGGCCAACATTCAAATTCAGGAAATACAGAGAACACCACTAAGATGCTCTTCGAGAAGAGCAACCACAAGACACATAATTTTCAGATTCTCCAAGGATGAAACGGAAAAAAATGGTAAGGGCAGCCAGAGAGAAAGGTCAGGTTACCTACAAAGGAAAGCCCATCAGACTAACAACAGATCTCTTTGCAGAAACCCTACAAGCCAGAAGAGAGTGAGGGCCAATATTCAACATTCTTAAAGAAAATAATTTTCAACCCAGAATTTCATATCCAGCCAAGTTAAGATTCATAAGCAAAGGAGAAATAAAATCCTTTATAGACAAGCAAGTGCTGAGGGATTTTGTCAACACCAGGCCCTGCCTTGCAAGAGATCCTGAAGGAAGTACTAAATATGGAAAGGAAAAACTGGTATCAGCCACTGCAAAAACGTACCAAAATATAAAGACCAATGACACTATGAAGAAACTGCACCAACTGATGTGCAAAATAACCAGACAACATCATCATGACAGGATCAAATTCGCACATAACAATACTAAACTTAAATGTAAATGGGCTAAATGCCCCAATTAAAAGACATAGACTGGCAAACTAGATAGAGTCAAGACCCATCAGTATGCTGTATTCAGGAGACCCATCTCATGTGCAAAGACACACATAGGCTCAAAATAAAGGGATGGAGGAATATTTACCAAGCAAGTGGAAAACAAAAAGAAGCAAGGGTTGCCATCCTAGTCTCTGATAAAATAGAGTTTAAACTAACAAAGATAAAAGAAAGACAAAGAAGGGCATTACATAATGGTAAAGGGATCAATGAAACAAGAAGAGCTAACTATCCTAAATATATATGCACCCAATACAGGAGCACACAGATTCATGAAACAAGTTCTTAAAGACCTACAAAGAGACTTAGACTTCCACACAGTAATAGTGGGAGACATTAACACCCCACTGTCAATATTAGACAGATCAGTAAGACAGAAAATTAACCAAGATATTCAGGAATTGAACTCAGCTCTGAACCAAGTGGACCTAATAGACATCTACAGAACTGTCCACCCCAAATCAGCAGAATATACATTCTTCTCAGTGCCACATAGCACCTATTTTAAAGCTGACCACATAATTAGTAGTAAAACACTCCTTAGCAAATGCAAAAGAATGGAAATCATAACAGTCTCTTGGACCACAGTGCAATCAAATTAGAACTCAGGGTTAAGAAACTCACTCAAAACCGCACAACTACATGGAAATTGAACAACCTGCTCCTGAATGACTACTGGGTAAATAATGAAATTAAGGCAGAAATGAAGAAGTTCTTTGAAACCAATGAGAACAAAGATGCAATGTACCAGAATCTCTGGGACACAGCTGAAACATTGTTAAGAGGGAAATTTGTAGCACTAAATACTCACAACAGAAAGCTGGAAAGATCTCAGATTGACACACTAACATCACAATTAAAAGAACTAGAGAAGCAAGAGCAAACAAATCCAAAAGCTAGCAGAAGACAAGAAATAACTAAGATCAGAGCAGAACTGAAGGAGATAGAGACACGAAAAACCCTTCAAAAAATCAATGAATCCAGGAGCTGGTTTTTTGAAAAGATTAACAAAACAGATGGACCACTAGCTGGACTAATAAAGAAGAAAAGAGAAGAATCAAGAAGACATAATAAAAAATGATAAAGGGGATATTAACACTGAAACCACAGAAATGCAAACTACCATCAGAGAATACTATAAACACCTCTACACAAATAAACTAGAAAATCTAGAAGAAATGGATAATTTCCTGGACACTTACAGTCTCCCAAGACTAAACCAGGAAGAAGTCGAATCCCTAAATAGACCAATAACAAGTTCTGAAATTGAGGCAGTAATTAATAGTCTACCAACCAAAAAAAGCCTAGGACCAGGTGGATTCACACCTAATTCTACCAGAGGTACAAAGAGGAGCTGGTACCATTTCTTCTGCAACTATTCCAATGAATAGAAAAAGAGGGAATCCCCCCTAACTCATTTTGTGAGGCCAGCATCATCCTGATACCAAAACCTGGCAGAGACACAACAAAAAGAGAAAATTTCAGGCCAATATCCCTGAAGAACATCGATGTGAAAATCCTCAACAAAATACTGGCAAACCAAATCCAGCAGCACATCAAAAAGCTTATGAACCACGATCAAGTCGGCTTTATCCCTGGGATGCAAGCCTGGTTCAACATATGCAAATCAATAAATGTAATCCATCACATAAACAGAACTAATGACAAAAACCACATAATTATCTTAATATATGCAGAAGAGGCCTTCAATAAAATTCAACACCCCTTCATGATAAAAACCCTCAATAAACTAAGTGGTGATGGAACATATCTCAAAATAGTAAGAGCTATTTATGACAAACCCATAACCAATATCATACTGAATGGGCAAAAGCTGGAAGCATTCCCTTTGAAAACTCGCATAAGACAAGGATGCCCTTTCACCACTCCTATTCAACATAGTGTTGGAAGTTGTGGCCAGGACAATCAGGCAAGAGAAAGAAATAAAGGGCATTCTAATAGAAAGAGAGGAAGTCAAATTGTCTCTGCAGACGACATGATTGTACATTTAGAAAACCTCATCGTCTCAGCCCCAAAACTCCTTAAGCTGATAAGCAACTTCAGCAAAGTCTCAGGATACAAAACAATGTGGAAAAATCACAAGCATTCCTATATACCAACAATAGTCAAGCAGAGAGCCAAATCATGAGTGAAATCCCATTCACAATTACTACAAAGAGAATAAAATACCTAGGAATACAACGTACAAGGGGCATCTTCAAGGAGATCTACAAACCACTGCTCAAGAAAATAAGAGAGTACACAAATGGAAAAACATTCTGTGCTCATGGATAGGAAGAATCAATATCATGAAAGTGGCCATACTGCCCAAAGTAATTTATAGATTCAGTGCTATTCCCATCAAGCTACCAGTTACTTTCTTCACTGAATTAGAAAAAAAAAAAAACTACCTTAAATTTCATATGGAACCAAAAAAAGAGGGTGTATAGCCAAGACAATCCTAAGCAAAAAGAACAAAACTGGAGGCATCACACTACCTGACTTCAAACTATGCTACAAGGCTACAGTAACAAAAACAGCATGGTACTGCTACCAAAACAGATATATAGACCAGTAGAATGGAACAGAGACCTCAGAAATAACAGCACACATCTACAACCATCTGATCTTTGACAAACCTCACAAAAACAAGCAATGGAGAAAGAATTTCCTATTTAATAAATGGTGCTGGGAAAACTGGATAGCCATATGCACAAAGCTGAAACTAGTTCCCTTCCTTACACCTTATACAAAAATTAACTCAAGATAGATTGAAGACTTAAACGTAAAACCTAAAACCATAAAAAACCCTAGAAGAAAACCTAGGCAATACCATTCAGGACATAGGCATGGGCAAAGACTTCATGACTATAAACACCAAAAGCAATTGCAACAAAAGCCAAAACTGACAAATGGGATCTAATCAAACTAAAGAGCTTCTGTACAGCGAAGAAAGTATCATCTGAGAGAACAGGCAACCTACAGAATAGGAGAAAATTTTTGCAAGCTACCCATTTGACAAAGGTCTAATATAGAATCTATAAGGAACTTAAATTTACATGAAAAAAAACCTCATCAGTAAGTGAGCGAAGGATATGAACAGACACTTCTCAAGAGAAGACATTTATGCAACCAACAAACATATGAAAAAAAGCTCATCATCACTGGTCATTAGAGAAATGCAAATCAAAACCACAATGAAATACCATCTCATGCCAGTTAGAATGGCTATTATTAAAAAGTCAGGAAACAACAGATGCTGGAGAGGATGTGGAGAAATAGGAACATTTTTACTCTGTTGGTGGGAGTGTAAATTAGTTCAACCATCGTGGAAGACAGTGTGGCAATTCCTCAAGGATCTAGAACCAGAAATACCATTTGACCTAGCAATCCCATTACTGCATGTATACCCAAAGGATTATAAATCATTCTACTATAAAGACACATGCACACATATGTTTACTGCAGCACTATTTACAATAGCAAAGACTTGGAACCAACCCAAATGCCCATCAATGATAGACTGGATAAAGAAAATGTGGCACATATACACCATGGAGTACTATGCAGTCATAAAAAGAATGAGTTTATATTCTTTGCAGGGACATAGATGAAGCTGGAAGCCATCATTCTCAGCAAACTAACAAAGGAACCGAAAAACAAACACCACATATTCTCACTCATAAGTGTGAGCTGAACAATGAAAACACATGGGCACAGGGAGGAGGGCATCACACACTGGGGCCTGTCAGGGGATGGGGTGTGAGGAGAGGGAGAGCATTAGGACAAATACCTAACACATGCAGAGCTTAAAACCTAGATGACGGGTTGGTAAGTGCAGCAAACCACCATGGCACATGTATACCTATGTAACAAACCTGCACGTTCTGCACATGTATCCCAGAACTTAAAGTTAAAAAAAAATCTGTTTGTCCACCCACTCAAGTTAACTAAAGAAAAGAGGATCTGTATAAAGGGGATTTTCATGTAGCACAACTGTAGGAAGTGAAAAGTGGTTGTGCTGCTGCTGTCTCCATCTCTCTGGAGTCACAGGATGATTCCTCTGTGCCTGTCTGCTCCCTAGAACCACGTACCAGTGACTCCCAAAGACACTTGCCTCTGGAAAGCACCCAGTTCTATTCCCCCACAGCCAGGGTCAGGCCTCTGCAGTGGCCTCAGCATCCATGGCTCTGGTCCTGGCCCCAACTCCAAGTGACCCACTGCTTCATTGCCCAACATCATGGAATCGGCCTCTCTGTTCGATTCAGTGTCTAGCATGAAAATCCATTTGGTTCTGGATGGGTCAAATATCCACTCCTGCTCCAATCATCTAAGGCCTAGATGCGAGTGGAGGGTGGGGTGTTATATACATGGTTGCCTCTTTTACCAGGCACTAGGGCAAGGAGAGAGAGAGAGCGCGCGAGAGAGACAGACAGACAGACACACACATACACACAAATAAAAGCTGCAGCACTTCTAGGGTATTGAGTGCTAATGCTCTGGAATACAAAGGAGGTCACCAAAACATGTCAGTCTCTCTGTGTCTCTCTCGCCCCACCCCAATCTATACCTCCCCTGCCCACCACTCTACTTCTACACCTCTTTCACAACCCCTACTTTCCTCCCCCTCCTCCAGTCAACACCCCTATCACTGAAGTTGTTCCTAAAGGTACCACTGTCTCACCTCCTTCCCCCACTCTTCCCAGCCTTCTTCCCCTACCATCCTGGCCCTTGCCACCTCAAGCCTTCCCTCTGAAAATTAATTCGCCATTGAGATATGCATGCTTCAGTTCTATTTTGCATTTCTGCACTCAATGAGGTTTTTGCAGCCAGATTCCCCTCCCACAGTCGAAGCAAGTATCCCTCCGTGAAAAATTCACAGCGTTACACCAAGGGCAGTCCCAGTCCCCTGGCCTGCGATATACTGGAGGTCTTCTTTGCTGATGAGGTTCGGAGTATCTCCTGTCTCTTGGGTGCTCTTGAGGGTCTACTCTTTGGGGCCCCCCATCAGACCACAGGCTAGTATCAAAGGCCCCCCAGTCGGAAGGCAGCTGAGTCGGAACTGGTGCTGTGACTGTTGCTTGTGGAGGGGATATAGTGGGTATGCCTGAGAAGGAGGAAAAAGGGCTTGAGTATGAGTATGTGAATGAGGCAGGGAGCTGGACAGGAAGAGGTTCTGGTGAGGCTCTGGACCAGGGGTTCATGGTTCCAGAGAAATAAGACGTGGCTGTTTCTACCGACCTGAGATCTTCCTCCTTCTGCCCCCAATAGGTGTAATTTTCCTGATCAGCATCTCCGAGGAGCTGCAGGAGGATTCTCTCCAGCTCCTCTGTGGGCTCCATGGAGGCAGCCCCGGCCTCCACGTGGGGGAACTCTGCCTCCATGGGGGCAGCCCCAGCCTCCACGGGGGCAGCCTCGGCCTCCACGGGAGCAGCCATGGCCTCCACCGGGTGAGACCCAGCCTCCATGGGGGGAGCCATGGCCTCCACAGGGGCAGCAACAGCCTCCACATCCCTCTGCTCTTCTTCTGCTCCTTTTCCTCCAGCAGCACCAGCAGCAGCCACCGCTGCCTCTTCTTCCTCCTCACCTGCTCCTTCTGTGCAAACCCCTCCGGCAGTGGCCAGGCCTGGCCCCCCTGCCCCCTGCTCCCACTCATGGGGAGACGCCAGCTCCTGGAGAGAAGTGGGCAGGGCTGAGGTGTGTTCTGGGGGCAAGGCGGGAGCACTGAGCAGGGTAGGACAGAGCTACCAGGTGGGAAGGCCGGGGCAAGGCGAAGCCATGGAGCAGGGTGGAGAGGGGTGGGAATGGGGCGGGGCAGTGGTACTGGTCAGGGACCAGTTGAGGGATCTTACTGCATGGAGGAGTTTCCAACTCACCTTGTCTCGCTCTTTCTGCACCTCCACGAAGCTGGTCTGGGACATTCTTAGCCGGGAGGCCGCCTCCTTGCGTTCTGTCTCCTGCTGTGCCTTGAGCTCCTTCAGGTCTGACGCCAAGGCCTGTGCAGCTGATTTGTGCAGTTTGGCGAAGCCGTGCAGCCACCGCACCCTGTGCCTCTGTAGCTGTGCCTGCCTGCGGGCAAAGCGCACGCCCAAGGCCAGGCTGCCCCAGGTGCAGGCCTCTTTGACCTCACTGGGCACCTTGCTGTCCTCCAGGATGGCCCTCAGCTTGTCTTCCACCTCCTCCCAGGATAAGGATATATTCTCAAGATAGAACTCGGGGCCTTTTGTGTGCCTGGCCATTTTCTCGTTGATGAAGGCCACCACGTTGCTGTGCCGGAACCCACTACTGGGGTCCTCAGGTCTCAAGGCCATGATCGCCTAGGGGTTTAACGGTTTCACTAGCCCAGTGTGGATGGAGCAGCCAGTAGGTTCCTTTCCTCCCCCTTAGCCCCTCCCCTCATCCGTCTTCTCCCACCCTCTTGCCCCCGCCCTCCCGGCTCTGACAAGAGCATCCTAATGACCGTCTAACAGGCTTGTCCTACTCTAGGACTACTCCCACCAGGCCTCACCTCTTCAGCCAGAGCCAGAGGAAGTACAGGCCAACCCCGCTGTCTTAACACGCCCGAAGAGAGAGGAGGATCTCTCTCTCTCCTAAGGCTCCGGGGAAAGGAAGACTCAGAGCCAACGTTGGCTTTTACTCTGGGACTGTTCCAATTTTGAGAGACACCAGGGGTGGAAGGGAGTGAGTGAGGAAGGCCCCTGCCACTCCATTGGGATGTAAGGGAACCTGCCACATGGTTGGGAGCCCTTAAAGGTCGGAAGAAACAGGAGTGGTCAGAAAAGACTTAAAACCAAGAAAAGTAAGCCCTTATAATCAAGGCAAAAAAGTCCCACTTCTCCCTCCCTCTCCACAATGGTTTGTCCCACGCCGACGGCTAGTAGGGACCGTCCTCGAGGTTGAAGGGGAATAATAGGTGTGTTCTAGAACATGAAAAAGCCCCCCAACCCATGAAAATTCTGTAGCTCCTTTTCCAGACTCCTAAATCCTAGTAAACAGGTTAGTGACCTTTTTCTGAAACGGGCAAGATAGCAGAAATTTGAGGCTTTGTGGGCAAAAGATTATCCCAACTACTTGTAGCACAAAAGCAGCCATAAATAATACCTGAAGAAATGACCATGGCCATGTTCTAATAAAAGTTCATATATAAAACCAGGCAGTTGGCATGATTTGGCCTGTAGGTGTCAAACTCCCAACCTAGATTCGCATTTCATACATGTCCTACAGACACACACAATCAAAATGTTCATAATATAACTCCCCCTTTTCCCTGTTAAAAGAGAAACGTTAGACAAAGTTAACAGTTTGTTTAAACACACACAAAAAAACAAAAACAAAAACAAAAAACGAGTCATGAATTTGTCAGTACTCAGAACCAGAAGAGTTTCAGAGAGCTATTCCCACCAGCATGAGAAGTGAGTTTTTATAGGCTAAATTTGGACACAAAGGAGAAAAATCACCTGATTGGTTACAGCCAGGCATTTGCCTTATTTGGACATGGTCTCATCACTTGACTGCCTGTAATTAGCTGGAGCCTGGCTAGTTGTGTTTGGTTGAAATTAGGCTGTCTTTTATACAGCTTATGTTAAGTTTCAGTCTGTTTAAATGCTAAGTTAGGTTGCAGTTTGTTAGATAGGAACTCAAAGTATGGAAACAGCTTCAAACTAATGGCCTCTTGCTTATTTTAATATATGCAGGAGATGATTCCCCTCCTAAATTCCTATGTTGCCCAATACAGAAACCTCAAAATCAAATTTTTAAGTCACCTACTCTTCATACCTACCCTTAAAAATAAGTCAAGTAAGAGACCAAATCTTGTGGCTGTGACCTCAGAAACTTCTAAGACATCCATGCCCACTTAGGGAATGTCCATGTTACTTCCCAAATAATCTTCCTGTCTTTAATTTCTTTATAATCCCTAATGACTTCCTAATCTTTCCTATGATCATGCTTCTCTTAAGCTTAAAAACATTTGATGGCTCCTTGTGACACACTCCTTGTCCTGACATTAGAATCTCACCCCAGGATACCATTCTAATTTAACTCTCTCAACTCTGTTATCCACCATCATTTATGTACCTAAGGGACTAAGCCATACAGGGATACGCTGATTTGGGGGTTTTAAGTTATTTTCCCTTCTGAAAAAATCAGAGCATTCATTTTTTATTATATGGGCATTATGTTCTATTCTATGAACTACATTTAAAAAGACAATATTTCTTCTCTAAGGGTCTTTTGTCAGATAATTAGAGAGGAAAAAGACAATAAATCAGGCATTAAAATATTACCTAAGATGGTAGTTAAACTCCAGAGGCATAAAGTCCCACCATTTAAATGCTGTTTTTTGGTGCTGTCTTGTGATTTCTTTCCTTCTCAGCTTGTATATTGTTTTTATCAGCCGTCAGTGGAAAGGGTTCGTGTTTTGGCTTATTCTAGAGTGACTTCTATAGAAAGAGCATCCAGAAGATAACGTAGCAAAGAGAATGGTGAGGAAAGGGGGAGAGAGACTGGAGTCAGGAAGGCCCATTAGGGAGATGCTAAAGCAATTCAAGAAGTAAACTAAAGCAGTGGAAATAGGGACGGAAAGAAGAGTGTAGAGAGCCATTTGGTAGATAGAATGCATAGGGATATCAGAGACAAGGATGAGGGAATGCTGAGGATAATGCCCAGGTATCTGGTATAGGGTTCTAAGTAGATAGCCCTGTTATTGACTTAGATGGAGAATGAAGAATAATTTTTGGGGGATGAGTTCACCTTTAGACATATTGACATTTAAATACCTGTTGGGACCATGTGCAGTACTCACGCCTGTAATCCCAGCACTTTGGGAGGCCGAGGTGGGCGGATCACCTGAGGTCAGGAGTTGGAGACCAGTCTAGCAAACATGACAAAATCCTGTCTCTACTAAAAATACAAAAATTAGCTGGGCATGATGGCGCACGCCTGTAGTCCCAGCTACTGAGGCAGAAGAACCGCTTGTACCTGGGAGGCGGAGGTTGCAGTGAGCCAAGATCATGCCACTGCACTCCAGCCTGGGCAACAAAGCAAGACTCAGTCTCAAAAAACAAAAACAAAAACAAAAACAAACAAACAAACAAAAAACCTGTTGGGCATCCTGGTGGAGATACTCAGTAGGCAGTTTGATATATGAGTCTAGAACTTAGGAGAGACATCAGAGCTGCAGATGTAGTATTGAAAGGTGAAAGCTGTATTTACAGCAGCGGTTGAAATAAGGGACAGAATATGGAGCAAGAAGAGTAGAGGGCTGAGGACAGAACCCTGGCCTGACTTCATGGATCTCCTCCTTTCTACAGCTGTGTGCTACCATTGCTGATTTTGTAGTAGTCCCCCTTACTCCTTTGTGTTCTTGTCTACTAACTTCAGAACATCTTTTCCTTATCTCTTTTATTCCCTCTATAATACTTTAAACATGAACTTCAGTTTGTGATTAGTTGTCTGTTTATGCTGCCATTCTTCCATTTCTGCTTATAAATACTTAGGAAATTAAAAGTAAATTGTTTCTTTTAGCAGCCTGGAGGAGGGAGAAAGTGAAGAAAGAGAAACCTGTTAGGAGGTTCCTTCAATAGTGCAGTAAAAACATGATTAGGGCTTTAACTGTGGCAGGACCTCGATGAGATGTCAGATGAGGAGAGATTTTTGACATACAGTTAGCATGACTTGTTAACTAATTGTAGTAATATATGAGAAATAAATATGGGTGTTGGAGTAGAAAATGATTTTGAGGCATTTGACTTGATAAACTAGGTTTTGTGACAAGTGATGCCTCAAACCATAATAGATATGAGGAAAAACAGACTATAGAGAGGAGATAAATTCAGTTTTAGATTGACAAATGCCTTCGTGATAGTTATATTGAATTATAGTTGAGTGGCTGTACTGGGCTGGAAGTTAGGTGAGAGGACAAAACTAGAGATATGTGTTATAAATTTGGGCATTTTCAGTGCTCAGTTTTTGGCTTAAGACCTCGTGCTTCAATAAAATTGCTGGAGATGAAGGTTGGAAGGAGAGAATAAGCAGGACAAAAAAAAAAAAAAAAAAAACCACAAAAAAAACAGAGGAAGGAATTCCGAGGTCTTGGAAAGGGTAGCAAATACCTTTAGGGATAGGATAAGGAAGAACAAGCAGTAGGAGTAGTCAGAGTAGACAATCAAAAAAGGGAGATATTTTAGACCTAAGGAGAGATTTGGAAGGTAAAAAGAGTGTTACTAGTTTCATATAATGCACAGAGGTTACATAGGATAAGGGTGAACAAGAGGTCATTAGATTTAGCTAATAAGATAGCCTTAGTGATTCAAGTGATGAGAGTCAATGGAAAGGTGAGGCAGGTGCCAGATGATAAGGGATCATAGAATGAAATTAGAGGAACAAGTAGAAATTTTGAATACTAACTAGTCTTTCAAGATCTCTGACACAGTAGAGAATTCTACCACCAGGAGTCAGAAAATAGATCGTGGAAGCATAGGATATGACAGCTTATTTGGTGAGACAACTAAGTTATACAATTTTCAACACAAAGACAGGGAAAATAATCTGGTATTTACTGTATAAAGAAAGAGGTAATCATATGTAAAGAAAACTCTGTGTTTTGAAGAGTTTGCATTGTGACCCAGGAAATGAGGCCAAACCTTTGTGAATTCTATGATAATAACTATGAAATAACATATTGACAGATGCAAAAATATCGGTGTAATCTGATATTTATAGTTAAAGAGTGAGGAAGTGAGAAATAGTTATTAAAGTCAGTGAAATTGGTTGGGGAAGGATTTCTGGAGGAGAGTTATGTTCTTGGTCTTAGTAGAAACATTGGAGTTCTCCAAAGATTTATGAAGACCTTTCTGGTTGTAGTATGATGTGTCTCAGATTACCATTCTTAAAATTGTCTTCATCCAAACAAGAAAGCAGGAATCACTCATACTATGATGTGGAAAATGGTGGTGTCAGGGAACCTTTCAAATTTACCTTCGTTATTACCTTACCTTTATCCACATCCTCAATCATTGGCAGTCAGATTTTGAACAAGCTGCCTGTACCATTAGGTGGCATATTACAATTGCCTTTCCCTTAGGAATGGTGACATGAGCTTACCACTAGAATAATCTACAAATCCTAGCTATATATAAATGGATTGTTACATATATATGTACTGTATACTTTTTTCCTTGAGTAGGTTTCTAATTTTAATGCAGTTTCCAAATAAATTATAGTTTGCTTTGAATTCAAGGTGAAGAATATTTTGATGACAAAAATTTTATTTTGAGTGAGTAGTTTTTAAAATACACATAATGTTTACTATAACCTTGTCCACGAGCTACTTTTTTAAAAAAACAATAACAACAAGAAGAAAACAAAACATCTTTGATTCACTTTATGGGTTGGGTTGGGAATCAGTAGATAGTGTGATAATAGTGGTGATGATGTTAAAGGAAATTAATTTTTGTTGAGCACTTAGTATATGCCAGGCACTGTGCTATGAGCTTTAAATGAACTATCTCATTGGTAGGAGAGAATTCTCCATGGGGTTCTTGCATTATTATTTTTTTCTTTTTTTGTGACAGAGTCTCCTCTGTCACCCAGACTGGAGTGCAATGGCACGATCTCAGCTCACTGCAACCTCCGCGTCTCAGGTTCAAGTGATTCTCCCATCTCAGCCTACCAAGTAGCTGGGATTACAGGCACCCACCATCATACCCAGCTAATTTTTGTAGAGATAGGATTTCACCATGTTAGCCAGCCTGGTCTTGAACTCCTGACCTCAGGTGATCTGCCTGCCTCAGCCTCCCAAAGTGTTGGGATTACAGGCGTGAACCACCGTGCCTGGCCAAAGAATAGCCTTAGAAGACAGAAATAGTGTCTATCACTAGAGCAAAAGGCAGGTTTGCTTATAGCCTTGGAAAATACAGTTAGTATCTGCCTCTGGAACAAAGGGCAGACATGCTTATGGCCCATTATAAGAAATTTGTGTTTCTTAAGCTTGGGGTTCTTTTGTAATACAACACACTACTTCTACAAGTGTCACCTGATCCTCTTTGTATTATCCTATGGGAATTGAGTTTGCATAAGCAACACAAATACTGATACTTTGGCTACTGTCATTGCTGCAATTAACTGGTTATTATTTCTGACCTAGGATTCTGGTGTCTTCTACCAGTTTCCATGAAACTAGCAGGCTAAATTTTTAGTGCATAAGCAAGGTAAAATCTCAGACCCTTTACCATTATTTCTTTTCTTTTCTTTTTTCTTTTGTTTTTTTGAGACAGAGTTTCACTCTGTTGCTCAGGCTGGAGTGCAATGGCGTGATCTCAGCTCACTGCAACCCGGGTTCAAGTGATTCTCGTGCCTCAGCGTCCCAAGTAGCTGGGATTACAAGAGCATACTACCATGCCAACTATTTTTTTGTTTTGTATTTTTAGTAGAGACAGTTTTGTTATGTTGGCCAGGCTGGTCTCGAACTCCTGTCCACAAGTGATCCACCCGCTTGGCCTCCCAAAGTGCTGGGAATACAGGTGTGAGCCACTGGGCCTGGCCCCCTTTACCATTCTTAACACTTGCATAATAAAACAACCCTCTAAAGATAGCTGCTTTTATTATTCTAATTCCACATATACCAAAAACTGAGATTTAGTCACCCATGCAAAGATTCATAGGTAAGACATTATAGAGCTGGGATTTGAACCCAAGTCTAACTCTAAAAGCTGCATTATCAAGCACTCAGGTCCTTGGATTGACCTTTTATCTGACTGCATCATGAACTATAAGAAAGTTATGCTTAAATAATTCTGGGTTGCAGATTACGAGTGTCATGTCAAAGGTTGAATGTTCATGTCAGCAGGAGATAAGAACAGTTAAAAAATTATGATATGTTTATGCCCCCACAAATCCTTGTTTGTTTAATTACCAGGTTTATACCTTATGGAAAAAATGTACATAAACTTAAAACCTATTATATTGACATTTTTACAGGTTAGAGATATCATCTATGAGTGACGGCATTATTTGTTTTGTTTTGTTTTTTAAACCAACAAAAATCCCTGAGCTCTTTACAACTCTGCAAGCCTAGAAGTAAGATGATTTACTTAAGACTAAAAGTGACAAAAGTGAATTCATTCAATAGATCCTCACTTGTTTACCCAAACTTCTTCTTATTAGCATAGATATTTTTATCTTTATATTAGGTTTACATCTGCTTTTCAATGTATATAAACAGCATGGCACATAGAAGGTGCCCATTAAATGTCATTTGAATGATTCTAAAGGGTTGTGGGTCTTCAAAGAATGGTAATATTAATACACAGTTCAGGGCTTTGACCATCTTTGGTGTTTTAATGCATTAACATTGCAAGTTTGCAGTTTTATGTAATTATTTCTGCAGTCATCTGAAAGTCCCCTTTCCAATCAAGCTGAAAAGATTTTTTAATAAAACTTTCTTCTTTTTCTTTTTTTAATATTTTCAATTTAAACTTTTTTAAATAAGGTAAAATATACATATGTAATTTACCATCCTTACCATTTTAAATGTACAGTTCAGCTGTAATAAATACATGATATTCTTTTCCCCCCTTATCCTCCTTTACTAGAAAACTTAATTTTTCTAATGATTTCTGAGAAATAGAACTCATCAAATGGCTTGAAACCTTGTTTGTTTATTCATTTGTTTTCCTTCCTTGAATTTGCTAAAATATCAGTTGCTAGATCTTATTATGTTTTAAGGAGGACAGTCTTATTCAATGACTGTAGATTGATTAATTGATGTTATATATAGCGAATCAATTCATCTTATAAAATTTCAGACAGTAAAGCTTGTTTTAGTTTGCTTATCATTAGATGGTCTCTGAAATTTGCAAGGAAAGTATTTTGAAGTGAGGATAAGACAATCGAATAAATCAGTTAGGAAAGTTTCAACTATATCATGAGGCATTTTATCTAGGGCTTTTGATTTTCGGTACAAGAAAGATCCCTAATTTATTTAGATTGTTTTCACTAGCTTAGTCCTGGTGATATGACAAGTTCACATATGCTCAAACTCTAAAGTAAAACTTTAGATTTTATAGTATGGGCATGTTTTATAAATGGGAGTTAGAAAAGGAATTTGGATGTTTCATGTGTATTTTAAATTATGAGTTTTACTCTTCTCCCCAGAGAACCCAAGATTGGTCAATATTTTCCCTTAGAAATACATCTGGGGAAAAAGTTCTAATTATGACCTAAACAAGCTAACATTAAACCTTTGGAATAGAAAGCAAGATTTATTTATAAATTTTCTAATTCTTCTGTGCTATGCAAATTAACATTATTCCTTAGATGTTATCTTTACACATCTGCTTTTCTTTCTATCAGCTTCCTCAAGTTGGTATGGATAACCACAAGTTAGTTTGGCTGTTAAGCAATGTTAGCATCGAGTTCTGAGAGTATTCAAGGGCTAGCAGCCAATAAACCTTGGTTCTGAACTACTGACCAGCTATGTTAGCTTGACTAAGTTCTTTGCCTCTCTGTGTCTATGTTTTACTCCTGTAAGGGATACTTACCCTGCCAATTTTACTGGGTTATTGGCAGAATTAAATAAGATAATAGATATAGAAGTACTTGGAAATATTACTAATGTGTGTAATTGTAAGTTGTTGTTGCAGTATCATTGCAAAGGCCTTTTGCCCACATTGAGCCTGAGTGTGTTCCTTGTCTTCCTCAGGATGTGAAGTAGGGAGAGAAAAAAATACCATCTCCATTCTTGCACACTCGTCAGTCTGCCTCCTCAACCTCACATAGCTCTAATTGTACCTAATGAAAATAACATTTTTAGGTCCCAGTTGCAGGAAATATTTTAAATAGAACCTGCCTGGGGCATTTTTCAAAATAAAATCTAAATAATGCAAGATTGTTAGCATGAACTGTGCCAGGGCTAGATTACACAACTAATAAAAATCAACCTGAGTTTCAGACTGTCCGGCAGCCTTGATTATACCTCCCCCAGGTCACCTGTGGTGATAATAGGACTCACATCAGACCTTGTCTTTGAGTTCCAGGGACCTTGGTCATCCTCAATGACCAATGACTTCATACTATGACTTGTTCATGAGTTAACAAAGTGGATTGTCAGCATCTATTCACATGTCAGCATCTATTCACATGTCTGTGACCAGAATGAGAATGTATACTTACTGGGCCCTGGCTTAAAGTTGTTTGTAGATAAGGGTTAGGAAGGACACACTTCCTCCTTCAACTCACTCATCAGCCATCTACAGGGTAGCTTCCTTGCCCTTAACACCACCTCAAATCAACATAAATGCTGCTGACACCATCTACATTGTTTATACTTTGGAGAGGTTGGGGAATGAACACATGAATGGCTCTTGTCTTGTGCCTGGAAACCTGGCTTTGAGGTCTCTGGGCTTTGTTATAGAAGGCATTTGTCTAAGAAGCTCCCAGAAGTAAGTTTTTTTGTTTGTTTGTTTGTTTTTTGAGACAGAGTCTCACTCTGTCACCCAAGCTGAAATGCAGTGGTATGATCTCAGCTCACTGCAACCTCTGCCTCCTGGGTTCAAGTGATTCTCCGGCCTCAGCCTCTGGAGTAAATGGGACTACAGGCGCGTGCCACCACGGCTGGCTAATTTTTTGTATTTTAAGTAGAAACGGGGTTTCACCGTCTTAGGCAGGCTGGTCTCAATCTCCTGACCTCGTGATCCACCCGCCTCGGCCTCCCAAAGTGCTGGGATTACAGGTGTTAGCCACCGTGCCCGGCTAGAAGTAAACCTTTTTAAGTGGAGTCTTTACTAACTCTTTGACCTCCAAGGTTCTGCCTCTTCCTAGTAGCTAGTACTCAGAGTACCTGGAAGTTCCTTCTTGCCTTAGCTGCTTTCTCTTGATACACTTCTTTTTGTGACTAAGTCAGTGTATCTTTTTGATTCTCTCAGACCTACATGGCTCTCTAGTATTAGACCTTTTGCCCAACTGACCTCTTCCAGACTGTTTCCTGTCAAGTAGTACTTCTAACCCAGTGGACTATTTTAACCCGCTGCTGCCAGTGTGTTGTTTTTATATTGTTCATGATTATTATATCACATGTAAATTATAAGTAGTACATATTAGATATGTATATTATTATACATATACACATATTAGTTATAGATGTATACATACATATTAGTTATACATGTGTATATATAATTATATATATATATATCTTTTAATATATTTAACAATGCTGGCAATACCTACAATTCTAATTAGAGATACAATTGTTTGAATACCTACTTTTTGATAGATACTGTATTAGGTATTTTACATACATTATTTAACACTTACAGTGATCTGAACAGGTCAGGTATAAAAATGTAAACCTATTTTTACTCATAGTTGTATAATGAAAGGAACTACTTCCTCCCACCTCCAATGGAGCCACCATAAACAGCTTCTTATCCTCATGTTTCAGGTGAAGAAACTGAGACTCAGAAAGGTTAAACAATTTGTCCAAGGTCACAGAACTAGTTGAGCCTAGTGAGTCTTAGTTTAAAGATGATGCTTTGTTAAGAAACCACTATATCAGATTGGTCCTCTACTTTAGTCTACTCTATTTTCTACCCAGGGATAAATACATTTGGGATAGTTAGCTTCTTTCAGAGCATTGAACATTTCACCTACTTCTATTATTGAGATATCTGGTCAACTCTTCTTCTGTGGAGGTATAACATAATAATTGAAAAGTTTTTAACAAGTACGTCCCTTTCACCTGTATGAATGAACACCGTGGAGCAGATATGATCAAAGCCAGTGGCTGCTCGAGAACTGTTAAGTACTTTGTGGATATCCATAGGGTGATTATCTTTCTTCTGTGTTGTTAGATACTTTTTTTTTTTTTTTTTTTTTTTTTTGAGATGGGGTCTGTTGCCCAGGCTGGAGTGCAGTGGTGGCGATCTCGGCTCACTGCCAAGCTCCAGCCTCCTTCGCCATTCTCCTGCCTCAGCCTCCCGAGTAGCTGGGACCTGAAGCCTGACGGCCTTCACGCCTTATTTTTAGAGGCGGTTTCACGTGAGGTCTCCATTAACAGATCCACCGCTCATTTCAAGAAGTGCTGGGATTACAGGCGTGAGCCGCAGCGCCCGACCTGTTCCCTCTATCCCCTGCCCCTGCCCGTCCTTCTTGTCTTTCAGATGTAGCCAATATTTTTAATTCTTTGCCAATATGCTGCTGCACAAAACTTGGCCAATCTTTCTTCTAGTGACTATCCACAAATACTTGCAAATTATCCGGGTCATACTTATACAAGGAATGTGATATTTGATAAACCATATACCTTCATCTGAAGGAATATGATATTTGACAAGCCATATACCTTCATCTGAAGAAAGGGGGGTATATACCACATGGAACTGATACAAAAGTAGAAAAAAATAACTTGTCTCTCAAATAGATACCTTTTTTTTTTTTTGAGGTGAGTCTCTCTGCCCTTGAGCTGGAGTGCAGTGGCGGATCTCCCAGCTCTGCAAGCTCCGCCTCCCGGGTTCACGCCATTCTGCCTCCAGCCTCGAGAGTAGTTGGGGACTACAGAAGCCATATACAGCCCGGCTATTTTTGTATTTTTTTAGTAGAGACGGGGTTTCACACGTGTTAGTAGGATGGTCTCGATCTCCTGACCTCATGATCCGCCCGATCTCGGCCTCCCCAGTGCTGGGATTACAGGCTTGAGCCACCGGCGCCGGCCAAATAGATACCTTTTGATGCCCATTCATTTAATCAACTAACGTTTACTAAGCATCTATATCTATTCATTTAGATCCCAGGGATGGTGTAATGAACAAGAGCAACAAATTCCTTGCCCTTTTTAGTGCATACTTTAACAAATAAACAAATATTAGAAGATCAGATAAGAGCAAGTATAAAGGCCTATTTTTTGAATAATAGTGTGTTCAATGAACAGAGAAAATGCCAGTGTGGCTGCACCCTAATGAGTAAAGGGGAGAGTGTTATGTAGAGCTAGATCATGTATGGCTTTGTATGAAGCAAGGAGACTTGGAAATATTTAACACTGAAGTATCTAAAAAATGGTGAAAAAGAGCTAAGTTGATTGAGCTAAATTGATTTACCCTTCTTCTCTGAAATATATTATTATTACTACTATTGTGGCTTTAGATTCATGGCATTTAAAGAGGCTGTCCAATGTCTGACAAGAACATAAATGTTTCTTTCATTTAATCCCCACTGGGCATATCTTACGCCCTTTGTGTTCCAGGAACCCATATAGAGGAAGAAATAAAAGCAAATCCCACAATCTACATAGTGTGATGGGGTTGCATCTAAACATCAGAATTGGAGTGCTTTGATAGTTTCCTTCTCAGATGACAGAGGCCTGAGCATAGTCAGGGGCGCTTGCCAGAAATTAACTTTACCAGAAGCCTAAGTAGGAATCATTCTTATTAACTTAGTTTGTAAACCCAAGAGGCATAGCCATCTGCATTCCTGTGTTTTGCATGATGTCTGGGATTTAAAATTTCAGTAAGTGAGTACTAAGCAGTATGAATAGTGCCGATCATTTGGTACTGTCTTAAAATTGTTGGTTGGCATGCTAATCCCATCTGTTAGGATTGTTATTACTCAGTTATAAAGCACTTGGTTTGAATTGCCTCCCTTAGCAATTTTAGTTTTGACAGCACATATCCCTTAATGTTTAAAACAAATATGGTCCCAAAATGTCTTCCATAAAGTAAAATTAAATACTCCAACCAAGATTTACAGCTAATCTGTATAGTGTTATCAGACTGCTTCTGATTTCTTCCTCACACTTTTCCATTTTCTTTCATGTTTGACATCTTCCGGAATCCAAGTAAGGTAGAGTAGACAAAGGTCATGGATTATACATAGAAAAACAAAGGCAGAATTTTTATTTATTTGTATTTATTTATTGTAGTTAATTAGATTCATTAAATATGTTTATTGAACTCACATTATTGAGAAAGTGCTAACCAAGGTACAAGAAGACAGAATTTTTGTTCAATGAATGTCCTTATGTAATGTGTTAGCCAATTAATGCCCAATTTATAAGTGGCCTTATGATAACATTCAGGGTTGAAAATTCTTTATAATGCTAGTGCTGGTTGATACAATTAATCCCAACTGACCAGACTCTAGTGGGATTTCTTCTTTATAAAAGCCCAAAATTCAACACCTGGCACATCTCAGTGAGTACCTTAAAAAGCTAAGTAGTTAACAGGTAAATTAACCTGTAAGCTAACAGATATTCTCTGGATGTTGATCTGGTTTTTAGTATGTATTCTGTGTCAGGAAATATTGGCTGAGAAACCAATAGTAAAATTCAATAATCCCTGTAGTAACTGTTAAAGGACTGGCCACAAGGTCAGAGTAAAAATGGCTATACCTCCAGTTATAGAGAGACTTTCTCATAGGTTTTTATTATCAGATTTTCAACATTGTAATATTTATTACTGGGAAGGAAGTCAGACTATCTTACAGTTTGGAAGATGGGTATAACTTCTCTATGTAGCTCTGTGGCTACCTCATGGCCACAAATATCCACATTAGCAGTTAGTTTCATATCTTCTTGTCAGTTGCAGCATAAAACTGCTCTGTGTTGCTTTGATGTTGTTTCTGATTTCTAGGCAAGGTCCTAAATGGAAAAGTCAATACTCTTGAAATATATAGAGCACAAACAAAGTTGTAAACACCCAATAAAGCCATTTTGTTATTTCTCTGTTCCTACAGAAACTCAACATATTGCATGAAGGTGTCAATGTCCTTGACTGTTGCAGAGAATGAATCAGGCCTGTGCTACAACAGCAGGATCCGCTATTTAGAAAAATCTGAAGTCACTAAAAGAAAGGAGATCTCCTGTCCAGACATGGATGATTTTAAAAAGTCCGATCAGGAGCCTGATGTTGTGTGGTATAAGGTAACTCAGCATGGTATAAAATGCATATTTTACTTCAGTCAATAGCAGCCTTGGGGATGAGGAAAGGGAGTTTTTTTATTATTAGTTTTTGGTATTAGTTATTTCACTGAGAAGAATCAACAGATCCACAACTAAATAATTCAGAGCTGTGACTCTTATATATCACTGATTTTTAATGCAGGTGTTAGAAGCAATACCCCCTTCTCCAACTGCTAAAAGTAGAATCTCCCTCCAGCCTAACAACATATAAGAACAAATGGGAAGAAGGGTAAACATTTAAATAACACTTGAAATAAATTATCTGGGGGACATAGAAATATTATTTGCTGGCGGGAACAAAGGCCTGCCATTACAAGTAGTAGTACTTATAAAGAATAACAACTATCATAATGTTCTACTCTGTGAAAGCCACAACAGTGAATGCAGAGGAGAGAAACGGGCCCAGTACAGGATGTGTAAACACTGCTAAGGTTAAGTTTAGCTGGAAATAAACCACATTCAAAGGTTGTACAGAAGAGAACTGAGGCCAGGCTCAGTGGCTCACGCCTGTAATTCCAGCATTTTGGGAGGCGGAGGCGGGCAGATCACCTGAGGTCAGGAGTTCAAGACCAGCCTGGCCAACATGGCGAAACCCCATCTCTACTAAAATATAAAAATTATCTGGGCATTGCGGCACACATCTGTAATCCCAGCTACTTGGAAGGCTGAGGCAGGAGAATTGCTTGAACACAGGAGGCAGAGGTTGCAGTGAGCTGAGATCGTGTCACTGCACTCCAGCCTGGGCAGCAGAGCGAGACCCCATCTTAAAAAAAAAAAGAAAAAAAAGAAGAAGAGAGTTGAATGAAATGATTATTTACAGAGGTTTGGGCAGGCTTGAAGAAATCAATAAGGGAAGAAGCTGTTGATTATCACCCCTAGACCTGCAGTGGCAAGGGGAAGGAGCAGTGTCACTGGAACCTGGCAAGAGTGGAGGAAGCTGCCAAGAGATACAGCCTTAAAGGAACATATGAGGGTAGCAGATAGGAAGGGAGTGGGTAGGATAAATACCCTAACCATTTATAACTCCTGCTCTCTGTTTTTTTGCTAGTTGCCTCCCTCTAGTGCCACCCTCATTCAAACTGAAACAGAAGCGAGGGGGCAGAGGCAGGAGATAGAATCAATAGCATTCGGCTTTTCTGAGCATAGAGTAGAGCAGAAAAGGGCAGAGAATTGGATCTAGGGGAAGAAGCAGATAATAACCACACAACCTTCCAGCCATGATATTCTGGCAGCAAACCTGGGTGCCACGGTCTTGTAACAGAACTAAGCCAACTCTCCTCTGTCAGCTCTGAACATAGCAATTGACACACTGTACGGTTTTATGATGTGATGGTAAGTGACCAAGGAGGTTTTCTGCACAGATGCTGTGTGTACTGTTGGAACCAAACACACATAAAAGGTGGAGCAGGTTGTTTCTATAGGATCTGACAGACCCTCAGTTCCTAGGGAAGCCTAATCCCTAACTCCCACAGCTGTCATATGCTTTTACATTTGGAAGCCTCTCCGTTTTCACGCCTAGGGAAACTTAACAATAGACACCAAGAACATGCTCTGTACTAGAATGTCTAGGTCTTAATATGAATTATCTTAATGAAGACAATATTGTGACAGATAAAAAGGAACATAATGTTTATTATGCATAAAAGTAGACTACAGATAATTTGGTGGGTTTATGCCATCATCAACTTCATTTGTATTTATTAAGCACTTATTGTGTGCCATTCATTGTAGCTAAACTTGATTTCAACATTATCTTGTTTAAATCTCAGTGCAACTCTGTATGGTAGGTGCTATTATCCTAATTTAATGGAGAACAAAACCACTGAGGCTTAGAGAGATGTGACTTATACAAAGTTACACAGTGAACAAAGCCTGATTTTCTATTCAAGGCAGTGTGACTCCAGAATTCATTTTCTTAATCACTACCCTCTCCAGCAATGGGCCTGGGACTAAACCCAGCCTTGACCATATCTTGGGAACTTTTGTAAGATGCCATGCTGGTACAGTGGAGCCTGGCAAAAGAAAGAAAAATAAAGTTTTATTTTAATTTTATGGTTGAGGAAGGGAACATGACCTGCCCAAAGAGTTAGCAGCTGGGAGTGAAATCCAGATAATCAACTTTCCCTTATAAGAATCATTCTACTATCTCATCTTACTTTCTGCTAACTTCTTTCTTCTCCTTTTCTCATATTTCTAGACATCACTATCATCCTTACATACTCAAGCAATTTACTGCTGGCAAATGCCACTTCTCACTCTTCCTTAGAAATGGACCAACAATGGTGAAGCAACAGGCCTTTCCAGCTCTGCCTGGATAATATTTAATATTTCCATAATATTTTACAGTTGATAAATGATCATCATAATGTTAGCTAATATTTCTTAAGTACTTACTATATGGCAAGCTGTGTTTTAGGTGCATGAGATAGATTAACGCAATTCTTAGAACTACCATATAACGTAATATTATGTCTATTTTATAGAAGAAGTGACTGGAGACAAGCTAAGTGGGTTAGCAAAAGTCAACAGCAGTTTGTGACTTGCAGTTTGGCTACTGGCCCCACTCTTAGCCCCTACAATATACTAATGGATTAGGATAAAATACTAGAATCAAAAGTTAAAGAGTACCTGAAGCTCAGGAATGTATTGCTAACTCTTGGTTCTCATACAAGGTTTCAAGTAAATACCTGAAGAAAGTGTACCAACATATCAGGAACATATTTCCTTTTCAGTTAGTATTTGGATAGTCTGCCTTGCCTACTTTATAGCCTGTGTATTTTCTACCAGGCTGAGCAAGTTTTGCTCCGGCTATAGCAATATAAAGAAGAGGATACATTTGTCGAGAGTTTATTCTGGTGCTCATTCAAAGTTAGAAATGTCCAATGTGTTAAAAGAAAAATTTCAGCCAAATTAAATTTAAAAGATTAATTGAGCAAAGAATGATTCCCAAATCAGGCAGCCTCCTGAGTCAGAGTAGGCTCAGAGACTCCAGCGCAGTTGTGTGGTAGAAGATGATTTATGGACAGAAAAAGGAAAGTAATTTACAGAAAATGGAAGTGAGGAACACAGACAGCTGGATTGGTTATAGCTCTGTGCCTTATTTGAACACGGTTCAAACAATTGGCCACATTTGATTGGTCAAAACTTAGTAATTGGCACAAGAGTAGGTGATGGTCTATTTACACCTCCACTTATGATAGTTGACAGTGTATAGAGAAACCTTTAGGCCAAACTTAAAATATGTAAGAAAGCAGCTTTACGCTAAACATGACTTAACAATTTCCCCCTTTTATTCATCCTCTCATTTTGAGAGATTGACCAAAACTTTAGTCATTGATGTCACTATCACCATCATAAATGTACTTATTTGGTCTTGAAACCCACTGGAAAATTGCAGAACAGTGGGTTGTGTAAGGTGTGAACAAGGACTTCAGGTCTTTTTTTTTTTTTTTTTTGTGAGGGTTAGAGTAGAGGATAACTTCTTACTCTGGAACATCCTATTTACAGGAGAAAAAGGCAAAACCTGGTCTGTTCTAGGATATATGTGTTTCCTTAAAGTCTTAGTTTGATTATGTTACATTTAGCACAAGTGAGTCCCTTTTGATTTTGTCTGGTCTGTTGGGGCCTAGTGCATGACATGAGCTCAGTCCAAAACAATGGCCTCCCATAATTTTGTTTAAAAATTCCCCCCTTTTTGTCAGGTTCTCACTTAGGTGAGAGTGTGCCACTCTCAGTTACCATCATTTTGGGTTTCCAGGTCTCAGCAATTCATTCATAGGTTATGATGGTCACACATTTCCTTCAGCTATTGGCATTCCAATTAAAGAGAGAACATTTGCCATTCTTGAGATGGCTGAATGCAAACTTTTGAGAGAAGACAGTACACCAGGGGGACTACTATTATGATTGTCAGTAGGATAATACCAAGAGTTTGGAGTATGCCCCTTACCTAGGGTCACCATGAACCAAACCAACTAAAATCAAATAGATCAAAGAATGAGCTAAAGAGTCTACTCGCTTTAACTAAGCAGTCTCTTCATTAATCTCCTACACTGAGTCTCTATAATACCTGATGGGATGTATTTCTCCACAGGCCACAAGTGCCAGCAGTTGCATAGATACCTCTCTGTTTAGCCAGTAAGTAATCTAGAGCAATTCTATTATTTAGCATAAAATCTCATTCAAGAAAGAAAGCCAAATTTCATCCTTGCATTAGTATACTATTAATATCAACCCCAATTTTTAATAAAACCTAGTAGACAAATCTATCTAATCTTAATTAGTTTTACCATAAGGTGAGATTCACATAAATCTTTTATAACCCATTACAAATTTTTGTTAAATAGTAGATCAGTGCTCTAAGAAAACCCTTTTGTGCTTTTATTTCAGTGTTCAATTTACAAAGAAACAAACAAACAAACAAAAACTGAGTAATACCCCTTTAAATTTAGCCAATATGTTCACATGTAGAATTTCTTTTACAAGTTTAATTTTTCACAATCTTCCACAACTTGTTCAAACTTTCAGCTTTATCCTATCTAACCTAAATCAATCATTTAACCCTTTAATCTAGGACCAAAAATCCACATTCCCATGCCTTCTTATAATCTTTTACCAAAAGCATACTTCACTTTCCTCACACATTTTGCATGTAAAACTGTTTCTTTAGTAGTCTCAATTACATGTTAGAATCTCAACTCTTAGCAATTTTTATTTTCAGTGAAAAACCTGGTAAGTAAGTGATTTTAATTATGTACTAGGTGTGGGGCCTAGGACAACAGACTGAAGTGCAGACAAAGTCCAACTCTTTCCAGCATAGCTAGGGGGTGTGGTTAACTCCATGTGTCCCCCAGCCTTATCTAGAATCTAATGGCTCTAAAGCAGGTAAGTCTAACAATTTTCAAAAGTCAAAGGAGGAGTTTATGACCTCAAAGCATTTAGCAAACCTAATATCTGACCTGCCTAATTTAGACCAAGTGTCTTTATTTTACCAATAATCTTATAAAACTGTCTTTATTTCCCAAAGATTACTAAAGTCATGTGAACAAAAAGACATTACAGTTTCTATTTTTCTGACAAAATATTTGATTTAAGCACTTATTCTTTTTAAACCAATTAATAAGAGCTTTTTCATATAAACATCACACACACAACACATAGAGATATACAGACAGAAGAAAATCCATTACTTGTAAGAATTTTCATTGGTCAGTTTTAGAATAGTTTTTCTTTCTCCCATTCAGTCTATCAATCTTCCAATTACTGGTTTCATTGCACTAAGCAATTGTTGACTAGGCAACAAATTTGTATTTCTAAAGGGATAACTCTTAGGTGGAACCACAAAAAATAAAAATTTATAACTCATAAGCGGAGAGCCAGATTTTAGCCCTAAAATTTATATTATCATTTGCTCAAACCAGGGGAAAACAAAAAACAAAAAACAGTGCTCTCATGAAAGTTCCATCAAGACAAGGTGGCCAGAAAAGCATCTCAACCAAAAGTATGACTTATTATGCAAATTTAAAGGAATGGGCTGGGTGCTGTGGCTCATGCCTATAATCCCAGCACTTTGGGAGGCCAAGGCAGGTGGATTACTTGAGGTCAGGAGTTCGAGAGCAGCCTGGCCAACATGGTGAAACTCTGTCTCTACTAAAAATGCAAAAATTAGCTGAGCGTGGTGGTGCATGCCTGTAATCTCAGCTACTCAGGAGGCTGAGGCAGGAGAATCACTTGAACCTGGGAGGCAGAGGTAGCAGTGAGCTGAGACTGTGCCACTGCACTCTAGTCTGGGTGACAGAGGGAGACTTCATATCCAAAAAAAAAAAAAAAAAAAGAATGGTGATAAGAATGGTGATGTGGTTTGGCTCTGTATCCCCACCCAAATCTCATCACAAATTGTAATCCCCACATGTCAAGGGAGGGACCTGGTGGAAGGTGATTGAATCATGGGGATGGTTTCCCTCATGGTATTCTCATGATAGTGAGTGAGTTCTCACAAGAGCTGATGGTTTTAAAGTGTGGCACTTCCTTGCTCTCTCTCTCTTTCCTGTTACCTTGTGAAGACGTGCCTTGTTTCCCCTTTGTCTTCTGCCATGATTATAAGTTTCCTGGGGCCTCCCCAGCCATTCAGAACTGTGAGTCAATTAAACCTATTTTCTTTATAAATTACCCAGTCTCAGGTATTTATGGCAATGTGAAAACAGACTAATACAAACGTTAAGTTTCTAATGTACATAGGCAGATATCCCTACAAATGGAGATTTCCTCTCTCTCTCTCTCTATATATATATATACACACACACATATATATAATATATATACATATATGTAATATATATAACATATTTTTTTTACAAAAGAGTTTTAAGATAGTCAATTAAATTCCAGAAAGATGTATTTTAGTTCAATAGGGTTTTCTTTTTAACATAGCTACTGTTTTTTAGCTAAAATTACTGAGTTCAGGGTAATGGGTGGAGCCCACTAAAGAATAGGGCCAACAAAGCATTGTATGCCTGGACTCAGCATGGATAGATCTGTAAAAAGAAGCATGCCTATTTTACCTGAGGGCCTACCTTTTATAAGCACCTTATCTAGGGTAACTTTCTTTCCACCTTTTGGGTGGGAAAATAACCAAGCCAAAAGGTTGCAGACTTAATTTTTCAAAATCAATTAGTTGCTTAAGATTTGTATTTGCCTTTTATAAAGTCTTTAGATAAAATATTGAAGTCTTTTTAGAAGCTTCTGCATGTCAATAGGCATCCCTAGATGAGACTAATTTGGGAGCCCTCAATCAAATGCACTTCAGTACAGTATCATTCATTTGGAAGGTTCCACTGCAACTTATCTTTAGTGAGATTTTGCGATTTCAGTAAGACTTTGCTGCTTCTGGGGCCTCATACTTGTTCATGTGTGTATATGCCAGAAGGAACTCAGTTCTTCAGAAATTAAGGATCCCATTTTTATCTAAAATATTGTTTTTGTTCTCAGGTTCCCTTGATCAACTTAGCTACTGATTTTTTTCCCTGCTTAAGCATGCAAGAAAAATGAAAGAAAGGAGTAGAACACAAAAATCTCTGTGAATTTCCAAAAGCCAAATTTTATACCCCCCGCAATATTGCCACTTACTACTAGGCTCTTTCTGACCCAGTCAGATGTAAGAGGCCTCTAACTGGATCCAAGCCAGTTAATTACCAGATCCAATCTGATCCTGGGCCAAGTCCGCTTTCTGCCATGACTTCCAAACCCAGTTTGGATCAGAAATTTGCTCAAAGAAACTCAGAGAGCTCAAAACAGAAAACCATGGAGCTTCGGAATCCAAGAGAGAACTTAACCATGATCCCCAGTTGCTCCAAGAGAGTAATGGACACAATGGGTCTGGTGGGTACCTCACTTGGTCATTCAATACTCTTGGGGTCATTAGAAGCTCTACTTTGGATCCCACTTCTGATGTCATCTGTTAAAAGAAAAACTTCAGCTGAAATAAATGTAAAAGAGTTTAACTGAGCAAAGAATGATTTACAAATCAGTCAGGCTCTCGAGCCAGAGTAGGTTCAGAGACTCGAGTGCAGCCATGTAATAGAAGAAGATTTATGGACAGAAAAAGGAAAATGATGAACAGAAAATGGAAGTGAGGTCCAGAAACAGCTGGATTGGTTACATCTCAGCATTTGTCTTATTTGAACACATTTTGAAGTTGGCCACATTTGATTGGTCAAAACCCAGTGATTGGCACAAGAGTAGGCTATGGCCTATTTACACCACCACTTGTTATACTAGAAGATGTACAGAGAAACATTTAGGTCATACTTAAAATATGTAAGCAGGAAGTTTTAGGCTAAACTTGATTTAACAAACGTCTTAACTCTAGTGCTTTAACGGTGAAAACTATTGTTTGCATGATCCATTTTCCAGATGTCTTTTCAAATATACAGAATCTTTAAATTCCTTTCTTTTCCATCAGTCTCTGAGTTTTAATTAATTATATTAAATAAATTAAATTATATATAATTTAATTATATTGTATCACTCTCATAGTTCGTTTTGAGTCTCCTGGGCTGTTTGAAATATGCTATGGTAGACCTTTAAGGACTATCATTCTGTGCCTACATGTAATCACAGCTGGTTATGAAGGTAGAGGTGAATCAGGTGGTACTGGAGGCATGTTCATAAAGATACCTGAGTAAGCCAATCCAGCCTGTTTGAGGAATACAAAGGATATGTGTAAGAGGATTATATATTCTCTATCTGAACTGCATCAGTTATCAAACTGAGATGAGGAGAGGGGCTACACTTTTAGAAGTTTCTTCTGACACTATATAAATAGGGTTTAGACATTAGAGCAGAATATTCAATAATGTTAGTGTTTTTAAAACATTTTACAAATGAGAGATAAAGATTCTTTTTTTAATTGAACAAAGAACACTAAACCTACTTCGTTATTCACTGAGCACACTGTTATCACACAAATGTGGAGTCATTTTATCCCATTTCTAAACTGAAGAATGTCCTAATTTTGATAGGATATTGTCAACAAAAATACAAATACACGCTTTGCAGTAAAACACTCATCTATGTGATTAGTTACCTCAGTTGGTAAAAGTCTGGTGTTAATAACGTCAAGGCTATCACTTTGAATTCTCCTTTTTCTTGTCACAACTATCTCAATTTTAGATGCTTACCATTGGTTATAAATGAAATTGGTTGGGAATGATGGATGGTTCAGTAAAAACTTATTTGTACAACTGATCATTCATTCAGTGCATATGTATTGGGTGCCTACCTGTGCAAGGCGCTATGCTAGGAACTGGGAATATTGAACTGACCAAAATAAACACATTTCTCTTTTCTCATGAAGGGAGATAGATGAGTGAACAGCTGCTTTTCAACACTCCAGGAAGAAACTACATCAATTGAAACATCTAGAAGAAGAGCTCCTACTTGTAATCAATAGTGTCTTTGTCTTGAGTAAAGGGCAGCAGACATACCTGTTTTTAATCACAGACATGAATCTCTGCAAAGGAAAATTTCAAAACTAAATAAGATCAGTTAATATTTTCATGGTATATAATAGTCAGGAGCAATCTTTCGTTACCTAAACATCAAGGGTTTACTTTCAGTCCTGCAGGTTGCCACACAGAAAGCCAATCACTGAGACAATGAGTATTGCCAGTGAAGAAGGCCTTAATTGGGTGTTGCAGCTGAGGAAATGGGAAATCAATATCAAATCCATCTCCCTGATGGACTAAAATCAGGGGTTTATATAGCAGGGAACAAAGGTAACTAAATACAAGTAAACAGGAATTAGGGAGAAGTAAGGAATAGGAGTTGGCTAATGGGAAGCAGGTAGTTGCTTAGACGATCATGATGGATGAGGGGTTGAATTTCTCCTTGTCTGTATGTAGTGATATGTTAAGTTTTGGTTCCTTGATACCATTTGGGAGACCTGAAGGTTGGTTTCCTGAGAAAGGAACTCAGATAAGACAAATGTGACTCTCTCAAGTTTTAAGACTAAGAGGGGCAATTTCTACATTTATTCAAAAGAAACCATAAACATCTATTATATGGGACAACTGGGTTGATTTAAATTCTACAAATATTTTTATGTAACAGCACACATAGAAAGTGATAATATGGCACACCAAAGTGAGTGGATGACTGGCTTTGAGAGCTTTAGGTGCTCTCAGCCCTCCTGACTGATTTGGGGCTGAGCAACACAAAATCAATGTGCCCGTATACTGGTAACCCTTACATAGCACTCCAGAGTGCTGTGACCCACTGGTTTGGAAGCTCTTGTTTACCTTTTCATAAAATGTAATATATATATTTTTTATCTAAAGATGGCTGAGTAATTTAATCTTGGTTGTCCTGAGAATGCAAGGGATGTGTGAGAGGGAGTTGTACCTCCTCTGTCTGAACTCCATCAGTTAGCAAAAGGAGGGGAGTCTACTTATTGGTGGTTGTTATCTTCTTTTTACAGATGAGGAAACTGAAATAACTCACAGAGGGTCACTTACCCTACATGTGGCCAATTAGATTCAAACGCTGTAATTCTGACATCTAATGTTCTTATAATCTCACTGTGATTGCTCCACTACATGCATATGTTATGCACTTAATCACTCACGTTGCTGATGCAAACAGAATTCTCTATCAAAATTGCTAGTCCAGAAACAAATCCTGTAATGCCTTCTAAGTACTCTTTAATGACTCTGAGTGTTGAAAGGGACTCAAATGAGGAAACTGAAGCCCAAAGAGATTAAGTGACTTGCTTAAGTCTAATGAACACACACACACATATA
The DNA here is from genome assembly GCF_008728515.1 of Papio anubis. Classification (NCBI taxonomy): domain Eukaryota; kingdom Metazoa; phylum Chordata; class Mammalia; order Primates; family Cercopithecidae; genus Papio; species Papio anubis. The sequence goes on along the minus strand of NC_044996.1, from coordinate 48,450,252 downwards.
CATATATATATATACACACATGTGTGTGTGTGTATCTGTATTTAAAAGCTGATTGTTTTGACAAATCAAACTGTGAAGAGGTGTATTAATATAAAGTTAATTTCATCCTCTCTTCCATTCCATTTCAACCACTAAAATAACTAATGTTTACTGTTATATACTTCTTCACTTTCCTCTATGCTAACATTTTCTTCCTCTCTCTCTCTCCCCGCCTTCTCTCTTTGTGTGTATATGTGTGTATGTGTGTATACATATATAAAATACATTATTTTCTTTCATATATACACATATATGCAAATATTTCCCCTTCTCTATTTTTTTTTTATAAAAAAGAGAACATGCTATGCATATCATGCTTCAGCCTTCCTCATCACACACAACTGTATGAGAAACATCCTTCCACATCTTCTACAGGTCTAATTCATTTTGCTGCATAATCGTTTACAGGACAGAACTACCTTATTTTATTCAATCAGTCTTCTACTAATGGATATTTATGCATTTTTTTCTATTTTTGTTTTTAATAACCACAGTGTTGCAACATCCTTGTAAACATACATGCTTCCTTACATCCATGACATACAAGATGGAAATTCTCTCTGTCACTATTACAGTTTTGTAGGTTCTAGCTGATGCAATAAGAAAATGAAATGAAATATGCTATATAAATATTGGAAAAGAAGAGACAAGATAATCTTAATTTTCAGATTATATGATTGCATACCTAGAAAACCCAAAGGACTCAACTACGACAACAACAAAAAATAGAATTAATGAGAAACTTCAGTATGATAGCTTACTAAAAATATACAAAAATTCAATAGCTTTTGTTTTTGCAGACAATAACCAGTTAGACATGTAAAGGTGAAAAATGAAATGATCTTGTTTAAACAATGACACTATAAAACACTTTAGAATACATTTAACAAGAATGCAAAGGGGCTTATATGAAAATAAGATTAATATTTGCAAACCATCAATTGGACAAGGGATTAATCACCAGAATATATAAGGATCTCAAATGATTTTGTAGGGAAAAAAATCTAATCTAATTTGAAAAATGGGCAAAACATTTAAATAGACATTTCTCAAAAGAAGACATACAAATGGGAAACCAAAATATGAAAAGGTGCTCAATATCATTGATCATCAGATAAATGCAAATCAAAACTACAATGAGATATCATTTCACTCCAGTTACAGTGGCTTGTATTTAAAATGCAGACAATAACAAATGCTAGTGAGGATTCGGAGAAAAGGGAACACTTCTACACTGTTGGTAGGAATGTAAACTACTACAACCCTTATGGAGAATGGTTTGGAGGTTCCTCAAAAAACTAAAAATTGAACTACCATATGCTCTAGCAACCCCACAGCTGGGTATATACCCAAAAGAAAGGAAATCAGTATTTCAAAGATATATCGGAACTTCCATGTTTATTGCAGCACTGTGCACAATAGCCACGATTTGGAAGCAATCTAAGTGTCCATCAACAGATGAATGGATAAAGAAAATGTGATATATATATACACAATGGAATACTATTCAACCATAAAGAATGAGATTCTGTCATTTGCAACAACATGAATGGAACCAGAGGTCATTATGTTAAATGAAATAGGCCGGGCACTATTAGGCTAAACTTGATTTAACAAACGTCTTAACTCTAGTGCTTTAACGGTGAAAACTATTGTTTGCATGATACCACATATTCTCACTTATTTGTGGGCTCTAAAAATCAAAACAATTGAACTCATAGACATAGATAGTAGAAGGATGGTTACCAGAGGCTGGGAAGGGTATGGGGGCATTGCAGAGAGGTGGGGATGGTTAATGGATAAAAAAATAGGAAAAATGAATAAGACCTATTATTTGCTAGCACAATAGGGAGTCTATAGTCAAAAATAATTTAATTTTCCATTTTAAAATAAAAAAGTACAGTTGGATTGTTCGTAACACAAAAGGTAAATGCTTGAGGGAATGGACATCCCATTTCCTATGATGTGATTATTACACATTGGATGTCTGTATCAAAATAACTCATATCATCACAAATATATAACCTACTGTGTACCCATGAAAATAAAACAACATTGAGGTACTATTACATACATATTAGAAAAGCTAAAATCAAAAACACAGATGACACCCAATGCTAGCAAGGTTGTGTAGCAGCAGGAAGAATTATTCATAGCAAATGGGAATGCAAAATGATACAGCCACTTTTAAAAAACAGTTTGGCAGTTCATTATAAAGTTCAAAGTAAGCTTTGCATAATGTCCAGCAACTGCACTTGTAGGCAGTTACCAAAATTAGTTGAAAAGTTTTGTCCACACAAAAACCTACACACAAATGTTTATAGCATCTTTATTTACAGTTGCCAATAATTGTATGCAACCAGGATGTCCTTCATCCTTTGTGACTGGCTAAACAAACTGTGGTACATTCATATAATAAAATAATATTAAGATATAAGTAAAAATGATGTATCAAATCATGAAAAGACATGGAGAAACGTTAAATGTGAAACCGTAAGTGAAATAAGCCAGTCTGAAAAGGGTACATAATGTATGCTTAGAACTATATGACATTCTGGAAAAGGTAGTACTATAGAGAGAATAAAAAGATCAGTGGTTACCAAGGTGTTGTGGAGGAAATATGAAGGAAGGAATCAATATATGGATCACAGAATATTTTTAGGGTGGGAAACAATTTTTAGGATGGCAAACAATTCTGTATGATGCTGTAATGATGGACACATGAAATTATTCATTTGTCAAAACCAATTGAATTGTACAAAACACAGAGTGCACCCTCATGTTAACTGTGGACCTTCTTTAATAACAATCTATAAATATTCGTTCATCAATTAGACCAAATTGATCACATTAATGCAAAATGTTAATAATATTTAGAAAACTTGATGTGAGAGTTTGGAGGGTATGTGGAAACCCTGTACTTTCCGCACATTTCTTTCTATAAACCTAAAACTAAAAATAAAGCCTATTGATTAAGGAAGAAAACCTAAAACTTTATTATAGGACACAAAATATGATCCAAATTAATGAAGAGACAACATGTTTCTGCATGGGAAGATATCAAAGAATAAAAGATACGTTTTTCCAGAATATGTATAAGTAGTGCAATTTGATAGATTATAAATTATTTGAAACTGGACAACATAATTACACAGTTAATATAAATGAATATACCAGAATTGCCAAGAAAATATTGGAAAAAAGCATTCATGAGAGGGGACATATTCTGTGAGTTGCTATCAATTACTACAAAGCAGCATCAATTGAAACAGTAAGCTAAGGAAAAGATAATTGACCTGTAGAATAAAGAATCCAGAAACATAAAAATACATATATATGAGAATGTAAAATATAATAAAGGTAACATTTCATTTTAATGTAGGTGGAGGGAGGATGATGGTTTATTTAAAAATGGTGTGGACATAATTGAGTATCTACTTAGAAAAAAAATTAGATCTCTGATTCTTGTACCCTGTTTAAGAAAAATTCTAAACGAATTATAAAGAGTTAATTTCATCTACAAAAATAGTGGTTTAGGAATGACCATTTCTAAATGCCATCACTTATTTCAATGAGCTAAGTTTTTAAAGAAAAGAGCTTTACATTGATTTATCTTGTTATACATTCTGACTGTTTTTCTAAAGGTGGAAAAATGTCATTAGAAACCTCATAATACCGCAGTCTGAATGATCAACACTTGCTTGCTAAAAAAAAAAATATGGTTTCCCAAAATGCTTGGAGATTTTGAATCCCTTTTGGAAGTCTAACAAAATTAATCTGTGCCTTCTTTCTAACCATAAAATTGTATGCCACCCTTCAATTTTTAATCTTGTAACAAGAATTTTCAAAGACATATTTATCCAGAAGGAATGAGTTGCAAAGCTCATGAAGGCTTCAGTTTGGTGTGCCCTGAAACCATAGTCAGTGACACAAGATTTAAGATCCATTTATACTTCTTTTTATTCCTAGATATGGCATTAGAAGTGGGGAGGTTTTATTTTTTTTTAACTGTTTGTAAATTATAAAAAAAGGTGGGCTAATACAATAGGAATGGGTATTTGGCATGTATAAAAAGCACTGGGCTTCAAGTTTGAGGACTTGGATTCTGATCACCATACTACCATTAACATGGATAAGTAATTAAATATCACTGGACCTCAATTTCCCCACATATAAAATAGATGTAATTAATAGCTGTTATATACCCTAGACATGCTATAAAAGTTTAAAGTCTTTACTTGAGATTTGCTGCAACTATAGAAATGGAAAAGTAATGTGGAAGCCAGAAATATAGTTACCTAAGACATCTCAGACCCTAATTTAAGGCTGAGGTTCTTTTAAAGGTCAAATTATTATGTATAATTTACAAATAGCAAAATTCATCCGTTTTACATGTACAATGTGATTTGATGTGTTTTGACAAATGTATACACCATAGTCAAGATATGGAACAGTTCTGTCACTCCAAGTTCCTGTATGTCCTTTTGTATTCAATCCTCTCACCCCAGCCTTAGTCTTTGGTAAAAATTCCTTTGTTTCTATTCCTATAATTTCCATTTTCCAGAATGTCATATAAATGGAATAATATGATATGTAGCTTTTTTGTCTGTCTTCCTTTACTTAGCATAATGCATTTAACACCCATCTATGTTGTGACATATATCAATAATTCATTTCTTTTTATGCTGAATAGTGTTCCACTGCATAGATGTACCGTTTAACCATTCACTAATTGATGACCATTTGGATTGTTGCAATTTTTTGATTAGGAATAAAACTGTTACAAGCATTGGGTTTTGATGTTATATTTTCTTGCTTTATCAACATGATTTGTTTTTGTCAACTTTGTAATATTTTAACAGGCATGCCTTTTTAAAATTTAACAAGGGTTTGCTCTTGATCTTTCCCAAATTGTTCTAAGAATCTAGGCTTAGAAGGTGCTTGAGTATATCTTTAATGGCATCCCAGGGATACAAACAGTTCAAAGCAAACTAAAGCTTCTTACGCAATGTCTTTCCTACAGTCTATCTTCAATGTATCCAGCACAATGATCTTTTAGAAATACACATCTGATCATAGGATGCCACTTCTTAGCGAACATGATTCTATAAAATCATTTAGATGCAGCTCCTTTTTATTGAATGTTTGCAGGGCCTAACATTGTGCCAAATATGTTCATGCATTACATGAATCAATCTTTAGTGAAGCCTTATGAGGTAGGCTACACTGTGGCAGAGCTGAGATTTGAACCCTGACAGTGTGCAAATATCTTAGAATGGAATTTAAGGTTCTTTACATTTGAATCCAGCCACTCTCAACAGAGCAAAATTATTTGGAACTTTTTTTTCTACTTCAAGTATTTTCACATCTGTGTGCTTCTGCGCATGTTCCTTCTGTCTTCTACGTCCTGCCTGCCTTTTATATATTGTTCAAAACTCAGCTCAGATGCTCATAGTAGCCCACCTGCACACCATCCCCTTGCCCAGACCCAGTCTGCTCCAATACATGAATGACTCAGCAGTGAAATTTAAACATTTCTTCTTTTTCTTTCTCTATTTCTTCCTGTTCTAGTATTCCCATTATGCCTATGTTACACCTTTTGTAGTTCCACAGTTCTTGGATATTCTGATCCACTTTTTCCATTCATCTCTCTCCTTCCTTTTCTTGTTGGGAAGTTTCTATTGACATTATATTCAAACTCATTGGTTCTTTCCTCAGCTATTTAAAGTCTATTAATAAGCCCTTCAGAGGCATTATTTTATTTCTGTTACAGTGTTTTGATTCCTAGCATTTCCTTCAGATTATTTGTAAGCTTCCATCTCTCTGCTTACATTACTCATCTACTCTTACATGATGTCTACTTTTTCCATCAGAGGTGTTAACATTTTAATCATACTTATTTTAAGTTCCCAATCTGGGAAATATAAAATTTCTGCCATATCTGAGTCTGGTTGTTTTTTTTTTTAACTTTTATTTTAGGTTCAGGGGTACATGTGAAGGTTTGTTACATAGGTAAACATGTGCCACAGGGGTTTGTTTTACAGAACAAACAGGTGTCAAGGTATTTTACATCACCTAGGTATTAAGCCCAGTATCCAATAGTTATATTTTCTGCTCCTCTCCTTCCACTTTCAAGTAAACCCCAGTGTCTGTTGTTTTCTTCTTTGTGTTCATATGTTCTTATCAGTTAGTTCCCACTTACAAGTGAGAATATATGATATGTGTTTTTCATTCCCTGCATTAGTTTGCTAAGGACCATAGCCTCCAGCTCCATCCATGTTTCCACAAAAGACATGATGTCATTCTTTTTTATGGCTGCATAGTGTTCCATGGTGAATACGTACCACATTTTCTTTATCCAATCTGTCATTGATGAGCATTTAGGTTGATTCTACATCTTTGCTATTGTGAATAGTGCTGCAATTAACATTTGTGTGCATGTGTCTTTATGGTAGAATGAATGATTTATATTCCTCGGGGTATATACCCAGTAATGGGATTGTTGGGTCAAATGGTATTTCTGTTTTGCTCTTTGAGGAATCACCATACTGCTTTCCACAATGGTTGAACTAATTTACATTCCCACCAACAGTGTATAAGTGTTCCTTTTTCTCCACAACCTCACCAGCATCTGTTATTTTTTGACTTTTTAGTAACAGCTATCTGACTGGTGTGAGATAGTATTTCATTGTGGCTTTGATTTGCATTTCTCTAATGATCAGTGATGTCGAGCATTTTTTCATATGCTTGTTGGCCGCATGTATGTCTTCTTTTGAAAAGTGTATGTTCATGTCCTTTGCCTACTTTTTAATGGAGTTGTTTATTTTTCTCTTGAAGATTTGTTTAAGTTCCTTACAGATGCTGGATATTAGACCTTAGTCATATGCAAAATTTGCAAAATTTTTCTCCCATTCTGTAGATTGCCTGTTTACACTGTTGAAAGTTTCTTTTGCTGTGCAGAAGTTCTTAAGCTTAATTAGACTCCACTTGTCAATTTTTGCTTTTGTTGTGATTGCTTTTGGTGTCTTTGTCATGAAAGTTTTGCCTGTGTCTATGTCCTGAATGGTGTTGCCTAGTTTATCTTCCAGAGTTTTTATAGTTTTGGGTTTTACATTTAATTCATTAAATCATTTTGAGTTAACCTTTGTATATGATGTAAGGAAGGGGTCCAGCTTCAATCTTCTGCATATGACTAGCCAGTTGTCCCAGCATCATTTATTGAAAAGGGAGTCTTTTCCCCATTGCTCGTTTTTGGCAGCTTTGTCGAAGATCAGATGGTCATAGATGTGTGGTCTTATTTCTGGCTCTCTATTCTTTCCATTAGTCTATATGCCTGTTTTTGTACTAGCACCCTGCTATTTTAGTTGCTGTACCCCTGTAGTATAGTTTCAAGTCATTTAACGTGATGACTACAGCTTTATTCTATTTGCTTAGAATCGCCTTGTCTCTTTGGGCTCTTTTTTGGTTCCTTATGAATTTCAAGGTAGTTTTTTCTAGTTCTCTGAAGAATGTCATTGGTAATTTGATAGGAATAGCATTGAATCTATAAATTGCTTTGGGTAGTAGGGCTATTTTATTTTATTTTTTTTATTTTTTTTTATTTTTTTTTTTTTTGAGACGGAGTCTCGCTCTGTAGCCCGGGCTGGAGTGCAGTGGCCGGATCTCAGCTCACTGCAAGCTCCGCCTCCCAGGTTTACGCCATTCTCCTGCCTCAGCCTCCCGAGTAGCTGGGACTACAGGCACCCGCCACCTCGCCCGGCTAGTTTTTTGTATTTTTTTAGTAGAGACGGGGTTTCACGGTGTTCGCCAGGATGGTCTCGATCTCCTGACCTCGTGATCCGCCCGTCTCGGCCTCCCAAAGTGCTGGGATTACAGGCTTGAGCCACCGCGCCCGGCCAGTAGGGCTATTTTAATATTGATTCTTCCTATTCGTAAGCATGGGATGTTTTTCCATTTGTTTGCATCTTCTCTGATTTATTTGAGGAGCGTTTTGTAATTCTTATTGTAAAGATCTTTCACCTCTCTGGTTAGCTATACACCTATGTATTTTATTATTTTTGTGGCAATTTTTAATGGGACTGCTTTTACAATTTGGCTCTCAGTTTGCCAGTTGTTGGTGTATGTTAATGCTGGTGATTTTATACATTGATTTAACATTTTTCTCATATTTTCAACTTTTTGATGTTTGCCTTAATTTCATACCATTCAACCCAGCAATCCTATTACTGGGTATATGCCAGAGGAATATAAAAGTTTATAAATCAAACATTGCTGAAACTTTGCTGAAGTTGTTTATCAGCTGAAGGAGCTTTTGGGCTGAGACAATGGGGTTTTCCAGATATATAATCATGTTGTCTGCAAACAGAGATAGTTTGACTTCTTATCTTCCTATTTGGATGCCCTTTATTTCTTTGTCTTGCCTGATTGCCCTGGCCAGAACTTCCAATACTATGTTGAATAGGAGTGGTGAGAGAGAGCATCCTTGTCTTGTGCCAGTTTTCAAGGGGGATGCTTCCAGCTTTTTCCCATTCAGTATGATGTTGGCTATGGGTTTGCCATAGATGGTTCTTATTATTTTCAGATATGTTCTTCAATACCTGGGGTATTGACAGTTTTTAACATGAAGTGGTATTGAATTTTATCAAAGCCTTTTTTTTATCTGTTGAGATAATCATGTGGTTTTTGTCTTTAGTTCTGTTTGTGTGATGAATCACATTTATTGATTTGCATGTGTTGAACCAACCTTGCATCTCAGGGACGAAGCCTGCTTGATTGTGGTGTATTAACTTTAGATGTGCTGCTGGATTTTGTTTGCAAGTATTTTGTTGAGGATTTCTGCATCGAAGTACATCAAGGATATCAGCCTGAAGTTTGTTGTTGTGTCTCTGTCAGGTTTTGTTATCAGAACAATGATGGTTTCACAGAATGAGTTTGGGAAGACCCTCCTCCTCAATTTTTTGGAATAGTTTCTGTAGGAATGGTACCAGCTTTTATTCGTATGTCTGGTAGAATTTGGCTATGAATCCATCAAGCCCTGAGCCTTTATTTTTCTCCTTCTTCTTTTGTGGATAGGCTATTTATTATTTATTCAATTTCTTCTTTTTTCTTTTCTTTTCTTTTGTTTTTGTTTTTGTTTTTGTTTTTGAGAAGGAGTCTCTCTCAGTCACCCAGGCTAGAGTGCAATGGTGTGATCTCGGATCACTGCAACCTCCGCCTCCTGGATTCAAGCGATTCTCCTATCTCAGCCTCCCGAGTAGCTGGGATTACAGGTACCTGCCACCACACCCAGCTAATTTTTTTGTATTTTAGTAGAGACAGGGTTTCACCATGTTGCCCAGGCTGTTCTCAAACTCCTGAGCTCAGGCAATCCACCTGCCTCAGCCTCCCAAAGTGCTAGAATTACAGGCATGAGCCACTGTGCCTGGCCTATTGATTAAATTTCAAAGCTCGTTATTAGTTTATTCAAGGATTCAGTTTCTTCCTGGCTCAGTCATGGAAGGTTGTATGTGTCTAGGAAGTTATACGTCACTTCTGGGTTTTCTAATTTGTGTACATATAGGTGTTTCTAGTAGTTTCTGATGGGGGTTTTTATTTCTGTGGCATCAGCAGTAACATTTCCTTCATCATTTTCAATTGTGTTTATTTGGATCTTCTCTCTTTTCTTTATTAGTCTAGTTAGTGGGCTATCTATCTTATTAATGTTTTTAAGAAAACTTTTGAATGGTTTTTGTGTCTCAATTTCCTTCAGTTCAGCTCTAATTTTTGTTATTTCTTGTCTTCTGCTAGTGTTGGATTTGATTTGTTCTTGCTTATCACTTTCAGATTTGATGTTAGGTTGTTAATTTGAAACTTTTCTGACTATTTGATGTAGTCATTGAGTGCTCTGAATCTCCCCTTAACACTGCCCTAGCTGTGTCCCAGAGATTCTGGTATATTGTATTTTTGTTCTCATTATTTTCAAGGAAATTCTTAATTTCTGCCTTAATTTCATAAATTACCCAAGAGTCATTCTGGAGCATGTTGTTTAATTTCCATGTAACTGTATGGTTTTAAGTGATTTTCATAGTCTTAACTTCTATTTTTATTACACTGTGGTCTGAAAGTGTGTTCGGTATGATTTTGAATTTTTTACATTTGTTGAGGATTGTTTTATGTCCAATTATGTGGTTGGCTTTAGAGTATGTGCCATGTACGAATGAGAAGAATATATATTCTGTTGTTTTCAGGTGGAGAGGTCTGTAAAGGTCTATGAGATCCATTTGGTCCAATGTTAAGTTCAGGTCTTGAATATCTTTGTTAATTTTCTGCCTTGATTACCTGTCTAATACTCAGTGGGGTGTTGAAGTCTCCCACTATTATTGTGTTGGAGTTTATGTATCTTTGTAGGTTTCTAAGAACTTGCTTTATGAATCTGGGTTCCCCTATGGTAGGCACATATATATTTAGGATAGTTAGGTCTTCTTGTTAAATTAAACCCATTACCATTATGTAATACCCTTTTCTATATTTTAATCTTTGTTGGTTTGAAATCTGCTTTGTCTGAAATTAGAATTGCAACCCCTGCTTTTTTTCTGTTTTCCATTTGCTTGGTAGATTTTCCTTCACTTTTATTTGGAGCCTATGTGTATCATTACATGTGAGATAGGTCTTTTGAAGACAGCATACAATTAATTGGGTCTTGAGTTTTTATCCAGCTTGCCATTCTGCTCTGCACCTTTTAAGTAAGCCATTTAGCTCTTTTACATTCAAGATTAGTATTAATATGTGTGGATTTGATCCTGTCATTGTGCTGTTAGCTGGTTATTATGTTGACTTGTTTATCTGGTTGCTTTACAGTGACACTGCTCTATGTGTTTAAGTGTGTTTTTGTATTAACTGGCAGTGGTCTTTTCTTTCTATATTTATTGTTATTTTCTTTTTTTTTTTCTTTTTTTAAATTTATTTATTATTATTATACTTTAAGTTCTAGGGTACATGTGCATAACGTGCAGGTTTGTTACATATGTATACTTGTGCCATGTTGCTGTGCTGCACCCATCAACTCGTCATTTACATCAGGTATAACTCCCAATGCAATCCCTCCCCCCTCCCCCCCTCCCACGATGATAGGCCCTGGTGTGTGATGTTCCCCTTCCTGAGTCCAAGTGATCTCATTGTTCAGTTCCCACCTATGAGTGAGAACTTGTGTACGGTGTTTACTGGTTTTCCATTCTTGTGATGGTTTGCTAAGAATGATGGTTTCCAGCTGCATCCATGTCCCTACAAAGGACTAAACTCATCCTTTTTATGGCTGCATGAGTATTCCATGGTGTATATGTGCCACATTTTTCTTAATCAATCTGTCACTTTGATGGACATTTGGGTTGATTCCAAGTCTTTGCTACATTTGTGAATAGTGCTGCAATAAACATATGTGTGCATGTGTCTTTATAGCAGCATAATTTATAATCAACTTGGGTATATACCCAGTAATGGGATGAAGCTGGGTCATATGGTACATCTAGTTCTAGATCATGAGGAATCGCCATACTGTTTTCCATAATGGTTGAACTATTGAGTTCAATCCACCAACAGTGTAAAAGTGTTCCTATTTCTCCACATCCTCTCCAGCACCTGTTGTTTCCTGACTTTTTAATGATGGCCATTCTAACTGGTGTGAGATGGTATCATTGTGGTTTTGATTTGCATTTTCTCTGATGGCTGTGATGATGAGCATTTTTTTCATGTGTCTGTTGGCTGTATGAATGTCTTCTTTTGAGAAATGTCTGTTCATATCCTTTGCCCACTTGTTGATGGGGTTGTTGTTTTTTCTTGTAAATTTGTTTTGAGTTCTTTGTAGGTTCTGGATATTAGCCCTTTGTGTCAGATGAGTAGATTGCAAGAATTTTCTCCATTCTGTAGGTTGCCTGTTCCTCTGATGGTAGTTTCTTTTGCTGTTAGCAGAAGCTCTTTTAGTTTAATTAGATCCCATTTGTCAATTTTGGCTTTTGCTGCTGTTGCTTTTTGGTGTTTTAGACTGTAAAGTCTTTAGCATTCCTATGTCTGAATGGTGCACCTAGGTTTTCCTCTAGGATTTTTATGGTATTAGGTCTAACATTTAAGTCTCTAATCCATCTTGAATTAATTACCCCAAATTATGGGGAGTAAGGAAAAGATCAGTTTCAGCTTTCTACTTATGGCTGTAATTTCCAAGCGCATTTATTAAATAGGAATCCTTTCCCCATTTCTTGTTCTCTCAGGTTTGTCAAAGATCAGATGGCTGTACATGTGGTATTATTTCTGAGGACTCTGTTCTGTTCATTGGTCTATATCTCTGTTTTGGTACCAGTACCACATGCTGTTTTAGTGACTGTAGCCTTGTGGTATAGTTTGAAGTCCGGGTGGCGTGATGCCTCCAGCTTTGTTCTTTTGACTTAGGATTGTCTTGGAGATGCGGGCTCTTTTTTGGTTCCATATGAACTTTAAAGCAGTTTTTAATTTTGTGAAGAAACTCATTGGTAGCTTGATGGGGATGGCGTTGAATCTATAAATTACCTTGGGCAGTATGGCCATTTTCATGATATTGATTCTTCTTTATCATGAGGCATGAGTATGTTCTTCCATTTGTTTGTGTCCTCTTTTATTTCACTGAGCAGTGGTTTGTAGTTCTCCTTGAAGAGGTCCTTTACATCCCTTAGCCAAGTTGGATTCCTAGGTATTTTATTCTCTTTGAAGCAATTGTGAATGGAGTTCATTCATGATTTGGCTCTCTGTTTGTCTGTTACTGGTGTATAAGAATGCTTGTGGTTTTGCACATTAATTTTGTATCCTGAGATTGCTGAAGTTGCTTATCAGCTTAGGAGATTTTGGGCTGAGACAATGGGTTTCTAAATATACAATCATGTCATCTGCAAACAGGGAACAATTTGACTTCTTCTTTTCTAACTGAATACCCTTGATTTCTTTCTCTTGCCTAATTGCCCTAGCCAGAACTTCCAACACTATGTTGAATAGGGTGGTGAGAGAGGGCATCCCACATCTTGTGCCAGTTTTCAAAGGGAATTTTTCCAGTTTTTGCCCATTCAGTATGATATTGGCTGTGGGTTTTGTCATAAATAGCTCTGTGTTGCAAGTGCGTTCCATCAATGCAATTTATTGAGTGTTTTTAGCATGAAGGGCTGAAACTGAACAACCTGCTCCTGAATGACTGCGTTTTATCACGAAATGAAGGCAGAAATAAGTGTTCTTTGAAACCAATGAGAACAAAAGATACAACATACCAGAATCTCTGGGACACATTTAAAGCAGTGTGTAGAAATTTATAGCACTAAATGCCCACAGAGAAAGCTGGAAAGATCTAAAATTGACACTCTAACATCACAATTAAAGGAGCTAGAAGCAAGAGCAAATACATTCAAAAGCTAGCAGAGGCAAGAAATAACTAAGATCAGAGCAGAACTGGAGATAGAGACACAAAAACCCTCAAAATCAATGAATCAGGAGTTGGTTTTGAAAAGATGCTAAAATTGACAGACCACTATAGAAGACTAATAAAGAAAGAAGAATCAAATCGGCCTTGAATTAAAAATGATAAAGGGGATATCACCACCGACCCCACAGAAATACAAACTACTGCATCAGAGAATACTATAAACACCTCTACGCAAATAAACTGGAAAATCTAGAAGAAATGGATAATTTCCTGGACACTTACACTCTTCAAGACTAAACCAGGAAGAAGTTGAATCCCTGAATAGACCAATAGCAGGCTCTGAAATTGAGGCAATAATTAATAGCCTACCAACCAAAAAGTCCGGAGACCAGATGGTTCACAGCTGAATTCTACCAAGAGGGGTACAAGGAGGAGTTGGTATGTCCCTTCTGAAACTATTCCAATCAATAGAAAAAGGGAATCCTCTAACTCATTTATGAGGCCAACATCATCCTGATACCAAAGCCTGGCAGAGACACAACAAAAAGAGAATTTTAGACCAATATCCCTGATGAACATCGATGCAAAAATCCTCCAATAAAATACTGGCAAACCAGTTCAGCAACACATCCAAAATCTTATCCACCATGATCAAGTGGGCTTCATCCCGGGGATGCAAGGCTGGTTCAACATTCGCAAATCAATAAACATAATCCAGCATATAAACAGAACCAAAGACAAGAACCACATGATTATCTCAATAGATGCAGAAAAGGCTTTTGACAAAATTCAACAGCCCTTCATATTTATTGTTATTTTCAAGATCTCTTGTAAGGCAGGTCTGGTGGTAATGAATCCTCTAAACATTTGCTAATCTGAAAAGGATCTTATTTCTCCTTCATTTAGGAAGCTTAATTTGGTTGAATATGAAATTCTTCGTTGAAGATTTTTTTCTTTAAGAATGTTGAATATAGGTCCCCAATCTCTTCTGGCTTGTAGAGCTTCTGCTGGGAGGTCTGCTGTTAGCCTGATGGGATTCCCTTTGTAGGTGACCTGCCCTTTCTCTCTAGCTGTCTTTAACATTCTTTCTTTCACTTTGACCTTGGAAAATCTGACAATTATGTATCTTGGGGATGATCTTCTTGTGTAGAATCTTGCAGGAGTTTTCTGTATTTCCTGAATTTTATACTTGGCCTCTCTAGCAAAGTTGGGGAGGTTTTCATGAACGATATCCTGAAATACGTTTTCCAAGTTGTTTGCTTTCTCCTCTCTTCTTTCAGGGATGCCAGTGATTCATAGATTTGGCCTCTTTACATAATCCCATGTTTCTTGAATGTTTTGTTCATTCCTTTTTATTCTATTTTCCTTATTTTTGTCTGACTGTGTTAATTCAAAGAATCAGTCTTCAAGTTCTGAGATTCTTTCCTCAGGTTGCTTTATTCTGCTATTAATACTTGTGATTACATTGTGAAATTCTTGTATTGTGTTATTTAGCTCTGTCATACCTGTTAGGTTCATTCTTATACAAGCTATTTTGTCCTTCAGCTCCTGTGTCATTTTATTGTGATTATTTCCCTTGGACTGGGTTTTTTCATCCTCCTCAATCTCAATTATCTTTGTTCCTATCCATATTCTGAATGCTATTTCTGTCATTCCTGCCAGTTCAGCTTGGTTAAGAACTCTCATGGGAGAACTCATGCATTTGTTTGTAGGACATACACCACTCTGGCCATTTGAGTTAACGGAGTTCATGCGTTGGTTCTTTCTCATCTCTGCCTGTGGATGTTCCTTTAACTGCAGTGTAGATTGAGTACAGTCAATAGACGTTTCTGGATGTTTTCACTGGGCTGAGGCTTTGTGCAGGGTCTTTATTTGAAGCTGACTTCCTGTCTCTGGTTTCAGAGGGGGGTATGTTAATGAAGTATTTTTAGTGTTGAAGGTTTGGAGTGAGATCCAGCAGGTGGCACATAGGCTTATTGGTCAGTTGGTACACTCTTGCTCAGTTGTGTGACTTTCCTATGTTTACTCACATTTGGAGCCTTGTTCCCTCTCAATTCTCTGAAAGTGGATTCCTCTCTCCTTTGAGTGCTGGCTGTAGATTGCAACTTGGCACTACTGGGCTTCTCATAGTAGCTCTGGGGTGATCTCAGTGTTTTGTTTTTTTCCCCAACTTGGAGGCAGCAGAGGAAGGGACCTTAGTAGTGGTTGTGGCCAAGGATCATTTTCTTGTCTCCTGGGAGCTCATTCGAGAGAGATGCAGGTCAGCAGTGGCTTAGTACAATCAGCCCAGGATCAAGGGCCTGTGCTGTGGGTCCAAGCCAGGACTTCCGTGTCTGGTGCCAAGTAGTGGGGAATGTGTGGCACCTGTGGGAGATGGACTAACCTCCTCTCCTTGGGTCAACTGCAGCTTGTTGGTGGTGTGGATAAGGTACTTAGGATATTTCCTCCGTAGTCTGATGGTAGCAAGGGCTGTTCCACTACAGAGGTAGTCTCACAGAGGTTTTCAGTTGTCCTTGGAGACTCTGTCCAGGAAGTTGCCAAGTTTCTACTCGCTTGATAGCTCTGGCAGGGGGTGACTGGAGGCCCATGCCTGGAGGACCTGCCTGGTAAGGAGATATGGGAATAGGAACCCACATAATAGTCTGGTCAATTTTCCATAGGGCTGCTGTAGTATGCTGGGGGCCTGTTTTAGTCCATAGTCACCTTGGATTTTCTAGTACCTGGAGGTATCACTAGTGGAGGCTACAAAACAGCAAAGATGGCAGCCTGCTTCTCCCTCTGGGAGCTTCGTCCCAGGGAGGTATGGATCTGTTGCTGGCCCAAAGTCACCTGAAGGAGGTGGGTGGAGATCCTGGTTGGAAGCTCCCGCTCAGCAAGGAGGAATGGGGATTGGGGACTTGCTTAAAAAAGCAGCCTGGCCACATTTTGGTAGAGCAACTCTACTGTGCTGGGGGTCTGCTCTAGTCCCTGGTTGCCTTGGACACTCCAAAGCCCAAAGTTGGAACAGCTAAGTTGCCCAAACAGCAAGGATGTTGGCCCACCCCTCCTTCTGAGAGCTTCGTCCCAGGGAGGTTAAAAATCTGTTAGCCAGAGAACACCGACAGGGGTGACTGGAGGCCCAGTTTTGGAGATCCTGCCCAATGAGTAGGAGTGGGATTGGGGACTCACTTAAAGAAGCAGTCTCGCCACATTTTGGTAGAGCAGCTGTTTTTTTTGCTGGGAAATCCCTTCTGCCTCTGGCCAGCTGGGACTCTCCAAAGCCTGAAGGTTGAAATGGCTAGGTCACCCAAACAGCAACGATGGTGGCTCACCCCTCCCTCTTGGATCTCCATCCCGGGAAGGTTACAAATCTCTGTTGACTGGAGAATACCAGCAGGGGTGGCTGCAGGCCCAGTTTGGGAGGTCCCGTCCAGTGAGGAGGAGTAGGATCAGGCATCCACTTAAAGAAGCAGTCTGGCCATGTTTTGGTAGAGCAGCTGTGCTGTGCTGGGGGATTCCTTACATCCCTGGTCAGCTAAGACTCTCCAAAGCCTGCAGGCTGGAATGGCTAAGTCACCCAAACAGCAATGACTCCCCCTGCCCCCGACCCTGGGAGCTCCTTTTTAGGGAGGTGCAATGCCCCTACGAGTGGCTAGCTGGAATTCCAAGCCTTATTCTGTTAGGTGCTGTGGATGTGGGGCCTGCAGGCTGTTGCTGCTCAGCCCCCTGGGTTCAGCCTCTTTCCTAGGGGTATGTAGGGAGGTCTAACCTTCCACTTTGCCAGAGCTGCAGCTACTCTTTCTGGAAAGTCCAAGTATATAAGACTCCAGGGTCTCCTCACATGTTTGAGTGCTCTGCCAAGGCTCCACGTAGCTCCTTCTGTTAGACTGAAGGCCCTGGTGGAGTGGGTTCATATGGAGATCTGCTGATCCGAGGGTTGCAAAGATCCGTGGGAGAAGCGTGGTTTCCTGTGGTCACACATTCACTCACCACTTCTCTGTGCAGGAGAGGTTCTCCTGGCTCCGTGTTGCTTCCAGGTGGGCCATTATCCTGTCTTGCTTTTCTTCATTCTCCACAGGTCAAGTTGTTTTCTTGATTAGTTCCAATGTGAGTACCTGGATGTTTCAGTTGAAGGTATTGTATTTACTCGCCTCTTCTTTTCCTCTATGGGCCGCACATGCTAGCTGCTTCTAGTCAGCCATCCTGGCCACTTCATATCTTAGTCTATTTCTGATATTTGTTCTCTCTTCGAGCTGGTTTTTGTTTGTTTGTTTTGTCTTTTGTCTTAGTATACCTTGTAATTTTTCACTGAAACCCAGACATGATATGCTGACTGGGTAAAAAGGAACTGAGATAAATAGGCCTTTAGTGTGAGGTTTTTAAATTTTTCTGGCTAAGACTAAGGCTGTTTTTACTGTTTTCTATAATTGTTGGTGTTAGAGACTACAATTCTTTCTGGTGCCTTCATTTTTCATTCTTCTAATGTCTTTGGGTTTCCCTAGAGACTTCTTAAATAAGGTGTGAGTTGTGCAGTTCTTTAAACTGTGATGCCCTATTATTAGACAGGAGTCCTAATTGATGTGTTGGTAAGATACAGGGTGAGGGTAAGTGCTATATAATATTATGACTAGGTCTCAGCTTTTTAGTGAACCGTGTTTCTGAACTGTGACCACAAGTGCTTCTCAGCTTCTCTCCCACCCACTACTTGAGACAGGAAGGCTAGAAGGGCTAGAGCTGGCTTTGTTTCTTCCTCCACTTCAAAGGCTAAAAGGAGCTAGAGTTGGATAGTTTCCTTCTCCATGTGAAAGGCTAGAAAAGGGTAAAGAGTTCATACCAGTTGCTGGCTCATGAAGCTGCTTCTGCTCCCAGTGAGCTGTGATTCTCTATATTCTCCTATCTTTCCAGTTTTTGGTGTAGTAGTTTTCTTTGTGACCTCAGTTGTCTGATGGATCTGAAAATGGTTATTGATGTTCAGTTTGTTTGGCTTTTTTCTTGTTGTGAGGATAGTAGTGATGACTTCTAAGCCCTTTACATGTCAGACTGGAAACCAGAAGTTAATCTCAGCCTTAGAATGATAACTTTAGGTTAAAGTATTGTCTCTACGCTGCTATAGAAATTTGGATCACATTAACTCCTGATGATCATTAATATATCATAATATATGTATAACCTGAAAGCAAAGTACTAAAAGTAATAAAAATAATAGAAAAACAGTTAATATTTATTGAGTAGTTTTAGCATGTGATGCCTTATATTACAGGGCATTTACATATATCACCTCAGTTAATCTTTATAATCACCCCAATTGGTAAATATTATCACCACCTGTTTTTTTTAATAGGTGAAGCAACTGAGGCTTAGATTGATTTAGTAGCATGCTCAAAAACATATTAGTTGGGATTCTAATACAAGTGTTTAGTCTAGAACTTATATTCTTAACCACTGTGGGCTACCAATATCAATATTAAGACTGTGAAGGTAGAAAGTTGGAGAAATAGAGCTTGGAAGGGAAGGACTCCTTGCAGTTGATTATCCTAGGCATTTGGAGTAGAGATAGGTTGAAAAGGACAAGGTTCATACCTAATTGGCAATCGTACTCCTAATTGTCTCTTCCATCTTTAAACTGCAGACAGTTCAGTTTCCCTAAAGATTTTTTTTTTTTTCTTTTGAGATGGAGTTTCACTCTTGTTGCCCAGGCTGGAGTGCAATGGTGCAATCTTGGCTCACTACAACCTCTGCCTCCTAGGTTCAAATGATTCTCCTGCCTCAGCCTCCCGAGTAGCTGGGTTTACAGGCATGCGCCACCATGCCCAGCTAATTTTGTATTTTTAGTAGAGAAGGAGTTTATCCATGTTGAT